>NW_008587450.1:7980-28004 GCF_000691845.1 Merops nubicus | reverse complement strand
CCCCGGAAGGGCTTGCTGCTTGGGGCGGGGTACCCGCACCTCACCCCTCTTAGATGTTGACATGGGCGGACGGCATTAGTGAACCACTACAAGGTGAGCCCTCCACTTCTCCCCACGCAAACGAGTCACGGTAAAGTCATTCCTAGGAAGCATGTCTTTCTCATCCAGCCACCAAGGGGCACAGACAGCCCTACTCTGGAGTAGGCCTAGAGGAAACCTTGTCAGACTCCCTGCCAGAGCCTCAACTTCACAAGTCAAGTAATGCCAAAACAGCTGTTCAGAGTTTGAACCTCAAGTGTTTTCTGCACAAAGTGCTTCTGTGTAGTACATCCCTTCAGTGTACCCTAGTTGTTAAGTCCACCAACCTTCACACTTCTAGCTCTCACATCATGCTAACCAATGCTTCATGGCAGAGCAGGGGTGCAGATTACTTATGGACCACCCTAAATTCACCTGCTTTCCTTTGTCTGCAGCACCCCCCTTCGTGCAGCTACCAACTGGCCCAATCACTGAAAGTGAGAAAATTCCTTTTATTAAAGCAAAACTCAACCTTTTCACTTAGCCTTTTGTTTTGAAAGCAGGGCATCTACAGACAGGCTCATAGTGAAAAGTCAAAACCCAAGACCATGTAAACGAGAGAAAGAGAAAAAACAACAAGCTTCTTTCATTCTCACCTGCTACCCCACAGACTAGCCCCCCTAGATGAGGTCTTTCCTGATGCAGAAGTTCCTCTAATCACTTTTCTTAGACTAAGATACACAGTGCCTTTTGCAAAACAGCTACGTGCACAATCCAAACCAGCAAAACAGGAACTTCTTAAAAACTGCTTACCCCCCACCTTACAGGGATTCTGCAAGCATTGAAAATGAGATGCAAATCACCTGAGGAGCCTTTAAAAATCACAGCTGCAGGGAACTTTTTTTTTTACACAATCAAGGTATGAGCTACAAAGGTCTAGCTCTGCAAAAGAGCTCTCAGCTGCATTTTACGAATCACAAGCTTGAATAGGGTGTTATTGTTACGTAGTGATTTTTTATTATTATTTTTTTTCTCTTTTTTCTGCAGTAACCTAGATGGGCCTTTTGCAGTAGGGGAACAAGCTAAGACAGCTTTTAGGGTTGTCCAAATTAGCATGTAGAGATGCAATGTGCATCCCTGCCAGGCTTGCTGCTCCAGTGTATGATCTCTGTTGATACAGAAATTAATAGGACTTAGTACAAAAAATGAGAAAGCAGCAGCTAGGAACTTTGTGGCAGGCAACTGGTGTGATGTGGTTCTATATCCTGCCCAGCTGCTTCTGATCAAAGCTTATAGAGTAGGAGGGCTATGATTTCTTCCAGATGAGCATTGTCCAAAGTTAGAGACAATGAGAGATTATGATTCTAAGGCATCCAGGCACCATAACAGTCCATAAAATGTCACTTAGAGTTTTTTTTGTTTTGTTTTCTAGCTAAAGACTGTGGTGAGTTATGCTTGATGAAGTATTTGATCTACAGCTTTTCAGTACTGATAGCTTAAATAGCCCCCTCATTTGTGAAGTTACAGCTCTGCTCTAATGAATTCATTCCTCTGTTACAGACTTATTCAAGATGGAGTAATTTGTCTCTTGTTCTGTCCTTCCTTCTCTGCATTGTTTCCCAGTCATCCTGTTACACATACACATCATTTTCCAGTTTCTGTCTCCTTTAAAGCATCCCCCTTTCAATTCACATGCTGCCACTCCACACCACCACCTTACACTCAAGTTTGCTCCCTTTGAACGTTTCTCCTGGCCTTCAGATGAAACTTAATACTTGCCCCTCTAGCTCTCTCCACCATCTCCATTGTTTCAACCCCCTCAGTCTCCAGCTCTCATCCTCTCCTGATCTCTCTGCAGCGCTTGTGGGGTTGAAATATATGGGGCACAGGCTACTCCCCAGTTTAAAACCTCAGGTAAGTAGATTTTAGTCAGATGAGGGCAGTGTTACAAAACATGTTGGTTCCCTGTGCCACACTTCATTGCTTCCCAGTACAATTCATTACATATCAGGTTTGGGTTCTGGAAGGACCTAGGCTGAAAAGAAATAAACCAAAACCAAAACGAAACCCCCAGATATTTATGCCAAACCATTTTACAGATCCACTTAGAGCAGGGCCACACTTACATTTCTGCAGAGAAGGCAGCAAGTTCTGTGGCTGGGAGCGAGCAGCCAAGGACAGGAAGAATTTCCAAGCAGAACTTTGCTATCAAAGGCAATCTGTTGCTGCAGCTGAAGATTCCTGTACTTCTTTTTAATCCTTAAATTTGGGATGGATTTGCACATTAGAGTTACTTTCTCCATACATCACTCTTTTATCGTACTCTCTATGCACGTTCCCTTCTTCCAAACTGATTGCCACAAACCCTTGGACCTACCATAGAACGGCAATTTCTTTCTTTGAATAGGTAAGTGACAAAGATGACAATTCCTGCCTCAGTACACATGCCAGCTTGGAGAAGAGGAGTAGGACAATGGAAAGTCTAACAGAAAGCAGCTTTTGCTGAAGTAGAAGTAAAGCCGTGTGTATTTTCAGGTGCATTTCTTTTCTAAAAAGCCCATTTATGACTTAGAGTTAGTTTTCAGTATAGTATGCTGAGAAGCAGCCATGGAATTCCTGATTGTGATACTATAAACATTGTGACTAATTGCATGGGGAACATTCTTCTTTCCCAGGTTAATTCAGGCTCAGGATCTTTAATTTTGCCAGTCTAGTTCTCAAGTGGCTTATTCTACAGATAAGGAACTAAAAAATACTAAGAACTCCCCTCAAAAGCAATGACTAACTGGAATACAAACTAAGGAGAATGATCAAACTCATCTGGCATTTCTGTAATGGGCTACAGGCTGGATTAGCATGGGCCATGGCTGAAAAAAGATCACATGAATGATCTGGAGTGTATAGGCTGAGGCTTTAGGTTGTGCTCTACCAGAGGCAGGAAAGGGGTCCCTAATTACAATCTCCACATCCATGAGTACAGAAGACCTGATATCCATTTCAGTAATTGAGCAAAATCACTGCTAAATATCTTGATCAGTCACAGGTTTTCAGGGAAGTAAATCATTAGGCAGTTCTGTGCTGAGATGGATGTTGGAACTTAGAGACTACATTGAAGATATTTTGTCCTTCTCCTTCAAAATGTGCCCACAGAGCACTTCATAACCCCCTAGAGTGTAGCTAAGTGCAGGACAGGAAAATCTTATTAACTGCTTTTTTCAAAATGGTACAGAGACACGCCAGACTCACAAAATAACTCTGTGGCAGAGCAGGGAGAAGTGTTGCAGAAGATGAGGTGATCTTCTGTGTTGCAGTCAGACACGTGAGCATGAGTGTGGCTTAGTCCTTGCATTAATTGGGCTGGTATGTCATGTTTAGCTGATTTAATAAATAGCTGAACTTCTTAGATAAAGGCTTTATACTTTACCCTTTGTGCCTTCTGCCTCTGTGCCTGTCCCTGTGTTTCAAAATTCAGTCCCAAACCAGGGGAGCAATCGATGCTTGAGTTTTTAGCAATCATTTGATCAGTTTATCTTAATGTCAAACTTCATCTCAGCATGCTTTTTCTTATACGATGCAGCCACCAAACGCTATCCCCCTGGAATTCAGATACCTTAACATATGAAATGTATAGCATTAAGAGACAAATATGAAATGAAATAACAACATAGTTGTTTATTAGAGGGATTTTTGCTTAATTGTTTACCCACAGGCAGAAAGTGGTATCTGGAAATTGCAAACTGGCAACCAGCTAATAATATCTCCTCCATGAAATATTGTATTGAGATAATTTCTCAATCATTTGTCAGGTAGTGGCCAGTTTCCACTGTGGTGGCTCCAAAGGCTGTCCAGAGCCTCTGCAGTTGCTAGGGAACAACTCCATAGCTCACAGGAGCACAGCCCTCACCATTCTCCTGCAGTCATTCACCTGCACAGTGACTTCATTTGGGGTTTATAAACATTTATGCAGTTTGTGTGCTTTCTGAAGAAAAATTATTGACTGTATACTGTTTGGTCTGCAGATTATCTCCAGGGTGTGTACATCAAGGAAATAAAAATGAATCTGATTTGGATGCAAAGTCCTAAAGTGATGCTGAAAAAACTACACCTTCCAGCTTCTATGAACATGCAGAATTTACATTCCTTCTCAACTTCATCTACTTTAAGCTAAACAATGCTATGGTTATTTCCTTGAAAGTCCTGGGAGGGAGGTTTTGCTACTGATCTTTCCCACTACGCTCCCCTGGGCTTTCTTTAAATATTTGTTCTCCATCAGTTCCTGAGACAGTGAACATAAAATTTCAGCCTCAACGATAAAGCAGAGAGGAAGGATTCCTTCCCCCATTTGCAGGCAATACTCCCATTTATATTTCCAGATTTTTTTATTTTTTTTTTTTTTTCCACAAAATCATGGTATCACTGACTGATGCTCAGCTCTGGATTTCCTGTAGAATTACAAGTCTTTCTAGAGACTTTGCCACCATTTTGACAGTGAACCGCTGAAAACTGCTCTTGGAGCATGGCTGTCCAAGCCAATTTTCACTCCCACTTTGCTGCAGTAGATTTTTCGAGATCAAAATATTTTACTGACTTATCTACAGAAATTTAATAAAAGAAATGGTTAACAGTCATGCAAGTATGAAAGGAAATTGTCACAATAAAGCAATGCTGTATCTCTGTCTGTTACTGTAAAGCAGGATATAACCTTTAAAAAATAAGAAAATAAGAACTGTAGCATTCAAAACTGATTTCAAAAGCCTTACGCCATTTAGGACAGAAGACAAACAAGGGGAAATCAGCCTCATATGTGGGTATCTTAAGCTCACATTATTGACTAAGACTCCACTATACAATGAGCGGTACGGGAAGGGCAATTCATCTTATCCTAATGTAGAAGCGTAGTTCACATGAAGTCATCTACACTCCAGGAGCCTAAATTTAGGCCTCTGTATCTGTAGTAATATCCTGCCCTACCCCTGTCATTCTGTATGTCTATCTGTCTATCTGTCTATCTATCTTTGTCTGCCTTCTCTCCGAAAAGCCCTGCTCTGCAGTCACAGAAGGAAATGAGACTGATTTTTTATGCAGAAATTCTCAGATTTGCTGAGCTGAAAGCTGAGATTGCCTTTCGTAAAATCCAGTTCTATTCCCTGAGACTGCCAGGCAAACTAAGCCAGCACCAAGCCAGAAAAAGCACAAAAACCGCAGCACAAACACTGCTAGCTGATGCAGTTTTATTTATACACATACCACCCCCTTTCTTCTCACTGAAGACCCTTCCTTTTGTTCCAGTAGCGAGCAATCTCCAATGCAGATACAAAAGGCTGCAGTGTGAAGGCAGAGGAGAAGGTGGAGAAATTTAAATCCACAGTTAACCCTCTTCTCTGATCAGTCTTACTGGGAAGGGGGATAAGGGGGAGGGAAAAGGCTGTGTAGGTTGAAGCAGGAAGCACCTCAGCTAGAATTTAATTCCATTAAACATTAGCTAAGGGGAGAATCCAGGCGCCTGTGTTGGCTGCAGGAGATCTGTGGAGTCACAGAAAGAGGGAAAACATGGGCCCAAGCACGTTATGTCACCAAAGTGAATGGATATGGCTCCACATACAGCTGGGCAGAACCGAGAAAAAGAATGGTATTTTTAAAATATAGCTGATTTTCCTCCTAATATTTCTATGTTATTCTGTATTTATGGTTAATATCTGCAGCTGGTTTTATAGCTAATGTGCAGTTTAAGATAATATGTTGTACTCATTTTTATGCTTCAGACATTATTAACTGTGCTACTTGTTCTCCCGGTTGTGACCAGAAAATTGAGCAACACAGAAGGAAAGGGAGAAAAATGAAGCAGAACTGAAAAGGCCACCACCAATATTACAAATACATGTGATAAATTATAATAAGATATTTCTAAGCTTTTTTACCCATTCTCCGACACTTTGATTCGAATTAAGATGTGGGGGAATGCAATGCTTGATGAATATCCTGTCTCCTTGAGAGCAAGCACTCTCCTGTACAGCATTTCTGGATGAGAGCTGCCGACATATGTCCTGTTGATCAATAACTCCTGTTGGCAGATTGGCCATATTGGTGAAATGCAGACACCACAGCACAGGTTTATGTAACATACACATTCTTAAGGCCAAGCGAAGACAAATTTCTTCACTCTATCTCCCTTTTTTAACTAGAAGACCTAGCTGTGCCTTGTTTGTGTAAGAGATAATCTACCTTCCCCATCTTGGTGGCTGGATACTGTATTTATTGCGCTTATCCTCACAAAACTAGACAAACAACTACTGTCTGCTCCCATTTAATAGATGAGAGAAAGAAGCCAAAAAAAACTGAGCTCAAGGCTTGTAGAGCCAAAGTACCCAAATCCAAGTTTTTGATACCTCTGAAGACCCTCCAGGTCCCCATCAGCTGCCATCTATCCCACTGTACCTCTTAATTGTGTGACCTGGAGCCCTTGGTCATGCTGAATTTCAGAGGTGCCCAGGGAATCTCCACCGCCAGTCTTGCACACCCCAGTATGTGCTCCCTGGGTCAGACTGCACTCTTGCAGACATTCAGATCTAGGAACCAGGTACCCCCAGCCAGTGAGATGGGCTACAGGTTAAGAAATGCTACTGGCACATGGACAGGGAGGAAGACTTCAGTCCACCTCCCATCTGATTTGTGGCCATAACTTGAATGTGGACTTTCCCTATGCCAGAATGGTGATTACTTCACAGGTATGAAGGGTAGCCATATTCATACCAGTGAGCTTCCTTAGGCTTATCTTCACCCTCATGTCCAATGTTTCTTTCCTTTAGACTCCTGCAGAGCCCAAAAGACTCCAGTTGTACCTACCTTCCTTCCTGGTTTCCTATTAAAATTAAGACAGGAAGTAAGGAGAAGAGAAAGCTCTGGCCATTGCTTAAGGCCCTATGAAGGAGTACCTCGGCACACCCCCGCACTCCTAGGGATGTCTCCAAACATACAAACTCATCTTTTCCACTTACATTTGTACAGTCCATTTGAATATATTATCTCCTTGTAATGATTTCCATGAGCCCTTTGTTTAAAACGCTTTCTGTATGTTAAATTTGTTCTGTGTAACTTGAATCCCTGAGAGTTCCAAAGCCCAGCACGTGATAGGCACAGTTGACTGGCTACACGCCAGAGAGGAACAGAGTTGTGCAACTACTAATTGTAAGATTATAAAATAATAGCACTCCAGTAGCAAACCAGCCCAACGGAAATGTTACTGTTCAAAGTTTTGACGTATTCGTATTCTGAGGCACCAAAGGGCACCTTCAGCTCAGCTTTGTGTTTACTGTTAATATCCTTTATCATGTTATGGTAATTCCTCAGGCAACTAGGCAGACGTGAAAAACATACTCACTTCCTTATGACTGATACTCTAACGTACTCTAACATCAAACAAAATGACTGCATTGCGTGTGTAAGATAATACGAGAAATAATTCTACAATTAATTAAGTTTTTGTTTAACCTTTGCCAAAAACAGGCTGCTAGGTGCAATGACTTCTCCATTAAATTAATTTGGTTAGAAAACTGAACAGAAAGAAAAGCTCTGGACAGACTGTATGCTAAAACAAGATCTGCTTGGATCCTAAAAATAAATAAGTAAATAAAAGAAACATGGAGAAATAGACTTGATATTCTTCCTGAAACTCCGGTTAGATTTTCCTCCTATTACGCTCCACAAATATGTCTTTGCACCAAGCTATAAAGATAACTCCTGTTCAGGCCTTTAATACTCTTTTCACTTGCTTTAGAATTGTTTCAAATTGTGTTCATTTTATTATGTTAATGAAAAAAGTAAGACAATACTTGGACATCCCAGAATATAGGAAGAATCATTAGGATCACAGAATAATTGAGATCGGAAGGGAAGTAATTGAGTATTACCCAGTGCTTATTAGCTAAGGCTGCTTAGGCCTTGTATTAACTGAGTTTTCAATATCTCCAAGGATGGGGCTCCCACAACCTTTCTGGACCTCAGTCTGACCACCCTCATGGGGGTAATTTTTTTTCCTAGTATCTAACCAGGTTCCCATGTTTCAAACTGTGTCCATTGCCTCTTGGCCTGTCACCCTGCACTTCTGAGAAGAGCCTGACCCCATCTTCTCTGAAGCCCCCCATTAGCTAGCTCCTGATGGTGATAAATTGCCTCTTGAACTGTCTCTTCTCCAGGCTGAACAGTCCCAGCTCCCTTTGCCTCTTCTTGTACATCCTGTGCTCCAGCCCCCCGACAATTTTTGTGTTGGACTTGCTCCTGTAAGTCTACATCTTATACTGAGAGCCCCAAACTGGACACAAGCACTCAAGATGTGGCCTCACTAGTGGTGAGTTGAAAAGAAGGCTCACCTCCCTGGACTTGCTAGCTACTCCCTTGCCAAAGTCTCCCTGGATAGCAGCCCTGCCTTCCAACGTATCATCTGCTCCTGCAGTGGAAACTTGCAGTGCCCTCTGTCCCATTGCCTTGGTCATTAATAGAGGCATAAACCACTATTGGTCCTAATATTGATCCCTGAGGAACATTGCTGGTAACTGGTTGCCAGCTGGACTTTGTACCACTGGTGGATTACAAAAAACCCTTTGATCCCAGTAGTCCAGCCAATTTTCCACCCACCTTATCATCCCCTTCTCCAGTCCAGATCTCACTAGTTTGGCAGTAAAGATATTGAAGGAAACAGTGTCAATGGCCTTGCTGCAGCCTCGGAATATGACGCCCACTTCTCTCCCTTTGGCCACAGAGCCAGTTGTGTCGTCATAGAAAGCGTTCAGTTTGGAAGGGCACAATTTGCTTTTGGGAAATCTGTCGGCCGTTCCAAATCAAATTCTTGTCCTTCCTGTGGTTGGAAGTGGCTTGTAAGATGATTTGCTGTGTGACTTTCCCAGGGACCACGCTGGGGCTGACAAGCTTCTAGCTCCCTAAATTTTCCTTCTTGCCTTTCTTGAGCATCTTGCCTTTTTCCGGTCATTGAGAACCTCATTGTGACCAGTGACAGCAAGTGGCCTTGCAGTGACATAGGCCAGCTTCCCTAGCTCCCTAGATGCCTCCTGTCTTGTCCCATGGGCTTGTCTATGGCTCATTAGCCCAAGCACTGACTAACTCTGTCTTCTTCCACTCTGTGCATGGTTTCTTCACTCCCAGAGGCTCTGCTAGGAGGCTCAGACACCTCAGAGGCCGGAGAGCAAACCTTAGCAGTGATAAAAAAGGAAAAAAAAAGACATCGAGCACCTCAGCCTTTTGTATACTTAGGCATGAAGTCCCCAGCCCCACTAAACAACAGGCCCACGCTTTTCTTAGCCTTCATTTTGCTACAAATGTACTTACATAAACCTCACCTGTCCTTCATGTGCTTTGCTAGATTTGATGGCCTTTGGTTTTCCCAACCTCATCACTGCATGCTCGGGCAATGCCTCTGTCCATGTATTCCCTTGAATCTATGCGGAACCAGAGTCACAGCAAGGGAGTGAAAAAATGTAAGGATGATATGCTTCAAGTAAACCCTATAACTGCGTTGCCTTTAATTGGTGTTCATTTAATCTAGTTCCCAACTATATGAATTTATTACATTTAACTGGACACATATACATCACTATTAACAAATATATATTTTTAAAATCTTGTGGTGCACTCCAGCCTGATTAAGTCTTTACTAGCTGTGTCTTACTGCATAGCAAAGGCTCTTGGAACAAGGCACATAGGTCTGTATTTTCAGGTATCACCAAGCTAACAGTTGAGATTTTCTTCATCTGCCTTTTAAACCAAAAAATGCCACGTGGCTACACCATGTCTTCTTCCTTACTTGGAGTTAATGAGGTGATTAACAGATTTGGCTAAATTTCCTGGGGAAAACCAAACCAAACCAAAACAGTGGGTTACTACTCAGAATATGTTTTTTAGGTGACCTAAACCATCTACATCTCCACTGAGACTCAGTGGGTCTTTATACTTTCAGTACCTTTGCAAGGGAGGAGCCTGGTCCAAAGAGCTTGTCCTGCCATTGTATAAGCAGGAGAGCAATGTCTGGTGCAGAAAGGACCAGCAGGATTACTCAGCATGGTTATTCAGGTTATATCAAGATTTTCAATTTTGGCCTTATAATCCTAGCAAATTTCTGATTATGTTACTAAAACAGGTTTTGGAGGAAGCAGGAATTCCAAGTTAGAACTCCTTTTCCCAAAATCCCATTTCATTGTTCTCTCACACATCCATAAACTAGAGCAAACTCTCCTTCCAATATTACCTACAGTTGTTATTATTCTGTTATTATCATGCATTCATGTAATAGCAGGTACATGTATTTGAAATGTAAATTTACTAATCTTATAAATGCTTGATAATCTAAGGGTTTATGGCCAAACAAAGGCTCTACAACAATTGGGATGGTAATATGGACTGTTCTTAATGTATACAGTTCCATTTTCAAATAACCATAAATAGTGTATATATAGATATACTTTCATACAACAATGAAAGTAAAAATGAAAAAATGAATAAGAAAATTCACATCTCTTGCTTTCATTTTGATCATTTTATATTTACTATCAGGAGTCAGGTGGAGGCAAACCCACATACTTTCGTCCTTTTAATTTTCTTTATCAGAATACCAGCTTTAGCAAGTTATACAGTACAAGATACAGTTCAATTACGTCTATTTTTTTCACCTTTATGCAGGAAAGCTTTTTCACTAGGTAATATTGAACAACTAGAATAACAATAGATTTTGCACTAAACCCACACACTTTTTTTCTTCAGAAACATGGATCTCTCTCCCCTGTCTTGGAGTTAAACATGCAAGTCTTTTGTCCTCCCTAAAGCATTTTTTTCATATTCAGAAAAAAATAATTGGCTTCCATTAACTTTTTTTTTTATTATTATTTTTTAAATAACTTTTCAGTTTCTACTCCCTTTGAGTAATTTTTAAAAACTTTTTTCACCTCAGGTAAACTTTGGTACTGATAAGTCAAACAGACAAGAAATAAGTTTTAGGAAGAAAAGATGGACAGAATCCCATGGTGTTTGTTTCAGTATTGAGGATTTACTTAAATTCTATTATAAAATATTGCATTTCCCAATTACCTCATTGAGTTTTTGATTGGAGGAGGAATCTTTGATCTTCTACAGAAGATGAGAAAAGATAAATTAAACTGAAGTTCTTAATTTTGCAAATTATGTTCTTCCTTGAAGCAGTTCAGTCAAAACACTTTTTGAAGAGTACTTAAATCTTGTAAGTAGCCTGAATTTTTTTGTTATAGCTTTAATCAAGATATCTCCTCCACAAGGTCATTAATCTAACCCCTTAAATGGTTATTTAAGGGATTCTGCTTTGAACCAACCCTTTTAACAGCCATTCATTGTGTCTTCAACAGTGTTTCTGGTTGGAGCACTTGTGGATTTTTGTGTGTGTTCCTGATATGAAAAGCAATGGCGACACCTTTTCTGTACAGCACCTACCTGAAGCTTAACATAACCTGGAGTAGTACAGTGCTGGTATGATCCCACCATGCCCAGAAGGTCTACCAGCTCCAGTCAGAAGAATGTCTGGGACCTTATCTGTACTGTGAAAAAATGCCTGAGGTTAGAAAGCGGAGGTCTCTCCAGGCTCACTTTATTGCCCTCTGCATTTCTCACCCACCACAGAAGCTGCTCTCACTGCAGCAAGGATTGTCCAAGTGGAAAACACCTTGGGGCAGTGCTCCCAGCAAGGGGCACTCTCAAAAGCCCCTCAAAGCCCCTCTTTGCTCTTAGAGATTTCAGTTCTTCAAAGGATAGCTGGGGCCTGGTTGCAGGTATTAACTGTACTTCACAGTGTTGCAATCAAGGGCAAAAATGTGCCTTTGCAATCTTCCACTTGTGCTCTTAAGCACGACATTCCACCAGAGTAACTGCAAGAGGAAACAGTCAGTTATAAGTTGTGCACACTTGTCCACACTGACCTATGTAAGGTCAGCCTTTGTTGATAAGGATGAAGGTACATTGCGTTCCTTTAAAAATGGGATACCTTCCTTAGGGTAGGATGAAGAAACAAAATGGATTTTTGAAGGAGTTTGCTATTGCTATTTATTTTTAAATGTATTAAATTTTGTCATTTTAGCACAGTCTATGAGAAGCTGAGTGCTCATTGTAGTTATATAGCTGATCATATGAGCAAATCAAGAGGGTTCTGAAACCCTCCCTTTATTGAGAGCAGACTCAGAGAGAAAGTTACTCCTTTCTCTTGTGTTAATAGGTGAGGTTTTATTATGGAGATACATTTTTAGAAGAGCCTGAATGGAGCAATGTGATGATTTTGCAAATTTAAGATCAGCAAAATGTGGCAGGAAGACAAAGTCTTGGGGCAAAAGAGGAGGAAACTGGACAGGTCATTCATGTTGATTTTTCTGGAAAAGCAAAAGATGGCCAGGCATATGTGGAAGTAAGGCAGATGTTCAGGTCAGCAAAGAGCTCACATCCACATCTGGGCAACTCCTGCCAGCACACCTCAACCTCTGTTAGTCTGACCAAAACAGCCCCTAACTGCTCACTTCAACAGCATAAGAGGGAAGAGAAAGCTGCCAAGTGGGACACCTGCACACTTATTTGTTGCTTGGGTCCATGTAACAATGATCTGTCAAACAAGCTTCATCACACACAGGTGAGGTTAAAAAGTCCTCTACAATCACCCTGCAGGGTGAGAAGAACAACCCAAAGGAAAATAATGAATTATAGTTTATATTCATGGAGCTGAACAGAACAAATACAGGTATGCCAGCTATAGCACCTCCTGTGATACACAAACCATGCAGGGCTATGTCATTTTATATATTAGGGGTGAAATCTTGATTTTATTGTAGCTTTCCCAGAAATAAATTTTCAGAATGGATTTAAGGATCTTCTTAATTACAGGATTGGGTGTTTTTTTATTTGTTTGAGTGGGTTTTTGTTTTGTTTTGTTTTGTTTTGTTTTGTTTTGTTTTGTTTTGATAGACATTACCATTTTGGTGATCCATGATGTTTCTATATACCTATCTGCCAGCATCTACCTCTGCAAAAGCGTCAAGTAATTTGAAGACAAATTAGATCTCACTCTACAGAAGGGGAAAAATAAAATCATAAAGTAGCAAGCTATCAAGGCCTTTGTTCTCATAGTAGATTTTGTTAAGAAAAAGGGAGGGAAGGAAGCAGCAGCTAACAAAGAGAAGGAATGAATAGGGAAGCCTCTTTTTTTCAAGCAAACAGACAGGATGGGCAGAGAAAGAAAGGGAGGGCAGGAAGTCAGTCTCCAACAGCAACCAAAGTCAGAGCTGTAGCCTGCACCTACTGACTATTATGATATATCAGTATTTGTCCCAAGGCTGTAACTTCTCAATTTGTATGTGACCCTCTTTTCAGTTTAACTTCTTGCATGGCCCTGAAAGCCCCAAAACGTAGAAATCTCTGCTTTTTCTTAAAAACTGCCAACCTTTGTAGCCCATTTTTTAACCCTCTTGTTACCCAGGGACATTCTCAATCCACAAGCTATATGTAGGTCATCAGGACAGTGTTTCTCAGTGGCTTGAAAGAACTGCTGACCATGAGGCTTGATGCAGGTTAGCTGCAGTGCTGGTCACAGGACAGCCTGTGGCCCCACCAGTATCTACTAGTCAAGCCTGGAGGTCTACAAATAGGTCAAACACTTTTCTCTTCAGGAATAAGTGAAAACTACTTACACTGCGGCATATTTTAGGGATAAATATTTCTGCATGTATTATTCCAACTTGAATAACAGAGGCAATTGGTGGTGGGGCATTAACAAGGTTCAGTCTGCTGTGGTGTGTGACATGCTGCATCAGATCTGAGTTCTTCTAGTACTTCCTAAGGGATGCAGGACACCAGAAAACCCAAGGAATACAAATGTGTCCAGGCACCAGTGGTGCATGTTGTCCTAGCATCTCACACCCTGGACAAAAGTGTCTGAGGAAAACCTACGCAAAAGTGTGTCCTGCAACCTTAAATTAGGTTTAGCAGAATAAGCAAAACACGCACTAGTTTCTCAAGCACAAAAGAGCACATGCTAGCTTCAGACTTGCTAACCCACATTAAAAAAAAAAAAAAAAAATCCTGAAAAAAAATCTATCGTGTGATACAAAATAGCTGTTTTTTTTCTGTTTCTTACCAACACAGCTTTACTGAAACAAGTCTTTCAAGTCATCTTGTGGCAGACTACTCTTTTATGCAATACTCTATTAAATGTTTTTCAGGTGAGGGTTGTTTCTACTTCCTGTTTTTCCTGAAGTTGGTGCACATCTAGAGTGAAAAGCCTGTTCCAATTCTCTGCCCCTTTAAGGCTGATAGTGCCAGGCTGCCCTCCCAACAGGATATCTGCCCATCAGTTGCTGAAGATTTTTTGTAGTGAACCCTTGATCTTGCATCTCTCAAACCATCCTGCAGAAGTCCTCTTCCCTAATTTAACCTTTGTATATTGCTTTGAGTTCAGATAGTCTTGGACAAAGCCAAATGGAGGACACATTTGATGCAGGCAGTGTCACAGAGTCAGCAGGGCTCTTCTCTGGAAAATAAATATTGTTTTTATTCATCAGCCCAGGTCAAAGTCAGTCCCCTGAGTAGGTCCTGATGGAACAGTTCAAAGAGGTTGCAGGAACAGATGAACAGCCTCAAAGTTCTGAAGCACAAGGGTCTACTCTACTGCTGAGATCCCTTCTCAATGAAAGCTGCTGCTGCTCTGCTGCAAGGGTGGTATGTGGGGAGGTGGGTTGCTGGTGTCTGTCAGAGATGCAAACAGCCTATCGAAGCTGAGATCTGAGCCAGGTCTTTCCCTGCTCAGGTCAACATCAGCAGAAAGAGTTACTCCCTTAGAGAGAATGTGTGTCTTCCCAATCTAATAATGACTCTTAGATACAGGTTTGTGTTTAAATATCTATGTATAGATCTGACTCCCATGCACTTGCTATATTCTGCCCTCATTACAGATGTGAGGTCCATTCTGGATAGTCTTTTCCACCCACTTCCTGAGAAAATAAAAGATATCCCTTTCCCAAGCACTAATTTTGGCTACATACCAGGATTATTCTTTACTGTAGAGGCATAGATTTCTTCCTTCAAGATCATGAAAGTGGTGGGAAGTTGGTTTGGTTTTTTGTTTGTTTGTTTGTTGGTTTGGTTTGGTTTGGTTTTGTTTGGGGTTTTTTTTGGTATTTTTTTGTAGTTGTATCCTTCGTGGAGTCTACCACTACAGCTGTGGAAGGCAGCACTGCTTTGACAAATGCCAGGCTGCACTTAACAGTTCCTTTCAGGAGAGCTTGGAAATTGGCTAGCAGTGCACTAAAGCAGGCTGAAGCCCTTGTTTTGCAGTAAATGCAGAACAAACATCAGGACCTAGGGGTAGGACTCACAGTGCTGCAGTTGACCACATTGCTTAAATAAGTGGAGGAATACTAAAGAACAAGGCACCAGGATTAAATGCATGGATCTCAGACTTAGCTGTGGACCTCTACACACTGAATAGCACCTGTGAGGAAAAGAATTTCAGAAGATAGCTTCATTAAGGCAAGGATCATAACATACCTGACCTCTTCCAGGCATTTTGACCTCCACCCCCTCTACTCTGCTCTAGTGAGTCTACATCTGGAGTATTGTGTCCAGTTCTGGACTCCCCAGTTCAAGAGAGACAGGGAACTACTACGGGGAGTCCAGCAGAGGGCTATGAAGATGACTATAGGACTGGAGCATCTCTCTTAAAAGGAAATGCTGAGAGACTTGGATCTGTTTAATCTGGAGAAGAGAAGACTGAGAGGGGATCTTATCAGTGCTTATAAATATCTAAAGGGTGGGGGGTCAAGAGGATGGGGCCAGGCACTTCAGTGGTACCCCGTGACTGGACAAGGGGCAACAGGCACAAACTGGAACACAGGAAATTCCACTTTTTCCAGAGGGAGAAACTTCTTTATTGTGAGGATGACAGAGGACCGAAACAGGCTGCCCAGAGAGGTTTTGGAGTTTTCTTCTCTGGGGACTTTCAAAAGCCACATGGACACTTTCCTGTGCAACCTATTATAGGTGAACCTGCTTCGGCAGGGGCCTTGGACTAGATGATCTCCAGAGGTCCCTTCCAGCCCCTACCATTCTGTGATTCTGTGATGTTAGTACCTTCTTAAGACAGGCCTGAGTAAAAGTCAAATTGGCACATGGTATTGACATTGCTAAAGAAAATGGAGAAGCAAACACAAGGATGAATGGGGATGCCAGCTCCACACTTATCTTCAGCCTGAACATAGCTCTTCACTTCTGGAAATTGCCCAGAGAGGTGGTAGATGCCTCATCCCTGGAAAAATTCAAAAGGCCAGGCTGGACAGGGCTCTGAGCAACGTGATCCAGTTAAAGATGTCCCTGTTCACTACAAGGGGGTTTAACTAGATGACCTCTAATGGTCCCTTCCAATACATAACATTCCATGATTCTATGAAATATTTCTCAAAAAGCTTCATAGGCTTTACAGTCTACATCTCATGTTAGCACAGAGGTTTTCTGGGTGCAATAATGAAGACACTGGCAAAAGTTTCACACAAGTACAGTGAGTGCTCTATCTGCACCAGGAAGGAAAACCAGCTCCTTCTTGATTTGGCATAGATTTGAAGTGCTGGATGGCGTGTTTGTTTTGTTTTTCCCAGCAAGGTTTGAGTAGGTCACATAAGATATTTCTCAGGGTTATTTCATGCTCACTTAAGAGCTGACATAAGCCTGCATGGACCACGTGAAGTGAGGGAGGGTAGGGCAAAGCTCTTACTTTCAGGCTTAAAGTCCACCTGACTCTAAGCTCTCCTATAAATTTCACTGGCTAAACTAGGCTTTTTCCAGATATAACATGCCCACCCACCAGCCTTTGAACCTAAGACAGAAGATGTCTGAGTACTTTTGATGTGTTAAAAAGAAAACTCTAATAGATCTATTTTTCTAATGGACAACTGTTCCTAGGACAGAGTGGAGGGAAATCCCATCAAAGCCTGTGACATTTCCTAGATTGATGAGCAGCAGTTAGTATCACTGCTATACATTGTGCCCTTCTAACTTCTTTCAGCTTATATTTTATAGTTCATTGAAAACACCCTACAGATCCAAAACCTGTGGGTGGTAGCCAGTCACCCTCGGTGGCTCAGTCAGCAGGCTTTTGTGTGTTTTATGCGAAAGCCAGAAGGGAAAATCAAGTTTCTGCTCCATAATCCCACTAGACAATAACCTCGACAAGGTAATTTGCAACTGCTCTGCTCCTGAGGGCGAGAAATGCTGGCCTGAGAACAGTATGTGCTGTGAGGACCGATATATCACCACAGTTGTGTTTCAAGCACTCACTGGAACAGTGTTGCTTCCAGTTGCTTCAGTGGATACCCACATTTATGAGGTAGCTCCTGACTTGGGCAGTCTAGAGAGAGTGATCAAAAAAAAAAAAAGCTTCAATGTTCTTGTGGACAGTCGACCAGAAAGAAAAAAGAGAAAGAATCTAAAAAGGGTCAGACAGAAAGGAAGGTACTTCAACTTTCTTTTTTTTGTACCTACAGACTAATGACTTGCACAGTGACTCCACTGCTCTAGAGGCCCTGTGGAGCACAGCCGTGAAAGCTGTTCCACGCCATGTAACCAGTTTGCTGTGAAACTGGCCTGGATGCTTGTTCTTTGTACATGACAGCAATATCTTCTGAAAGTCCCACCAAAGAGATTACCTTCTTATGGGTTTTAAACCAATCAGTCTGTGGCCAAGTGTATGTCTTCAGCTCCTGTTATTAAGGAGGACTCAATCTTTAAGGCACTGCTGAGAGAGGTGCACGTTTTTTTTCTCTTTAGTTTTCTCTTTTTATGCTTGCTTTCCTTTTATTCAGGTGATGGGAGAGCAAGCAGAACATCTCTCCATTTCAAGGGCACTCTGAAAAAGATGCCAGTGTTATGGGTGTTAAACCATAGCAGGGTGTTTTGGGTGTTAACATACAACAGGGATGACAGACTACCTGCCTTTCACTTTGTGGTTTTAGCTTTGGGTATATAGCTACAAGCACATTTTGTAATATCTACAAAAATGGACACCGTTTCAGGAGTGTTTCGCAGGACTGCTCACCTTCTGCACTGGGACACTGGATGTCCCCCAGGACAACAGGATATTAAAATTTCCTAGCTGAGAACAGAGAATCGTTTCTCCTGGGAAGGAGGGAGGGACTGTTTTGGGGATATAGATCTAACCTTTGCAAGGTTGCTTTCCTCTCTGAATTACCAAATCTTTCTAGATCTCTGTGTGCTTGCATGCCACGTCTGACAGCGAGAGACACTACACTGTTAGTAAGTACTTCCAATATTAGCCTACCCCTGTTTTAGCTTATACTACATTTCACAGCAGCATAGTCCATATGGGACCTACCCTGCCCCAGGAGGAGCAGACTAAGCCTTACATACTCAGCCTGCTGGGTATGGGTCACATCTTTTGTTTCCTTACCTCTGGACAACCTACACCTGGGTTTATCAGGATAGTCAGCTTACGCAGATGGACAGATACACAGTGCTAACTTAGCAGACTTGCACCACAAGTCCTTCCTGGCTGTAAAGAATGGTTGGTGTGCTTATGTCCTCCAGGGACTTGTCATTGCCCCTCCTTCACAAAACAAGCAGGCTAACCTCAGCCAACAGAAATAAATTCTGCTACCCTACTTTCTTCCTCCAGAAGGGAGCATCTGAAAAAGCTGTTAAAGGATTATTGCTGGTCCAAGAGCTCTTTAAGGACGTTGAAGTAGCTCCTGCAGAAGCACCAGCACAAGTCTTCCCTGTTCACATGCAAATGTCTGAAATCTCATCACACTTAAAACCTCCAGGTTTTGCTTCATTTGGAGCTTGACAGACAGCCTGGGCACCCCATCTAGGTAACAATGTAGGCAAAGAGCCCAATTGCCCATGTGACGATTAGGATAGGATTGTTCCTCTCTCATGGGACAGAAGGAGTATCTTTGTACTGTATTCTGCTCTCATCCTTTTTTTCTTTTTTTTTTTTTTTTTGGAGCTTTTGTAGCCCCTATCACATAGTGCTACAATCTTTGGCTTGGTGGAGACGGGTTGCATTCAAAATACACACGATCAAACTATTCTAGGGGTATAGGGTGCAGGAGACCCTGTGGCCCCCTTGAAGTCCTTTTACAAGACACTAAACATTTGAAAGTCAAACTGTTTGTGCTGAATGAAATGACTAGGGGACATCTGGGCTAATCAGTCACCTTTAGCATATCTAAGAGACAAATCCCAAGTCTTCTCAGATAGGGCTCAAACAAATGGTGTCTTGCTAAACTACAGGCACTCTCCTGAATGGCTAGCTCCATACCTGCCCTTCTGGGGCATGTAATAGGCTGATGAAGGTCTGGCTGTTTTGTGGCTTCTTTCCCTTAAGGTCACCTAACAGTTCCCAACACTTACAGGATAAATTTCTCTCTGAGTCTCAACTCTTATCTCTGCAAGTATGCCAGAAAAATATTTTCTGGGTGGAATCCCACGGTTGTTTCAAGTGCAGTCCAAAGTTAAAAGAGTGTTTATTGACTAGGCTTTTCCAACACTGACTGGTATCAAGACACATGAACAAGAGCAGAATAACTTTATAATTTTAAGACGATTATTCTGTATTTATAAGCCATAGAAAAAAAAAAATAGTAAAACCCTCTCTATGTGATCTAGCCCACAAAAGTGTTGCCAGCCTCTATGACATGCACTGTGGTGAGGTGTCCACCTTGGGTGTTCCTGCTGTTCTTTGAGAGATTATTAGGCTACCCAACCCACCACCTTTTGAATTAGTTTCCAAGGTCTGAACCTTCATGTGTTTACCAGCTGACCTTCCCAGTTTCTGCGGCTGGCACTCTCGATAAGCCAGTCTTCCTGGGAACAAGCCTGGAGAGCTCAGGAAGCGGCAGGACACAAAAGCAGCAAGCTCTTACATCACTTCTGAAGAACTCGCTCATTCCGAGGCCGCAATCTGAAGTTATGACTTTCTCTTTCCC
>NW_008587450.1:0-7963 GCF_000691845.1 Merops nubicus | reverse complement strand
CCCCAGCACAGACAATTTAAGAAGCTGACGCTTTGTTTTCATACAATAGGCGCCTTGCAGCATTTGCACTGTGTTCCAAGGTGTGAAAATCCTCTTTATCAGGCTGGAGTAGTTGAGTAGAACTAAATTCACTGGCAAAAGGGCAGATGGTTGTTTTGTCTTGAAGGTTCAACAACAGGAGAGAAAATAAAACAAAGTAATGTTTCCAGTTATTGTATAGTTAATATTAACAGTTGTAACATGTACACAGACGCTAGTAGAAATTAAACAAAACCAGAATCAAAAAGGGCAAAATAAATGATTTTAAAAAAACAAAACAAAACAAAACAAAACAAAACAACTCATATATTTACAATATGCCTCCCACAAAAACTGAATAAGGGAGGATGGTCTTGAAATCATCTTTAAAAAATAAAACTGGAAATGGAAATAGAATTCACCGCAAACAATTAGAACCCAGTTGGTTCAGATACTTATTGTCTATGGTACTAGATAGCAATGTAACAGAAAAAAAAAGTGGCAATTTAGTTTAGTCCAGATACAGGAGAGTCATGTCTCACAGACAGTCTTTTTACTCTTCAGGGAAACGACCCTGCAATATTCTTTGCGTTCTTGGGTACTGCAGTAGCTAGATCTCTGCATGGAGAGCTGTGCAGCCAGTAGCAACACAAGCTCTATGAAGCCCAGAGCAGCACATTATTACGGAGGGGATGCTTTGCATACAGGGAACATGGAAGATTGTCCCAGACGGGAATTTTTTAATGGGAAATGGACTGAGTAACCTAATTTTTTATGGTTATTTTTTCCTCCATAACTTCTCTCTGGATAATAAGAATATGCAGTCTGAAATGTTGTTTAGTAAAGCTACATAAGGAGTTACTAAAGAGCAAAACAACTGCTTACTATTACTTTTTACTTCAATACAAAAATGTTACAGGAAAATATGGATTGTTGGGAAGCAATCAAATTTTCAAATAGCTATAGCTGTGTGCAAAGAACATCAAAGCAACCTGAATTAGTAAGTTATTTTTAAAATACCTACTTAGTCCATTAAAAACAAGTAGGGCAGGAAAGTTAGATTTCCAAGTACCTCAGATATTTCCTGCTGTTACTGCAGCTTGTATAGTTTTCCAAAATAACAGGGTCCACTTACTGCAATTTAAAAAGTATGTTATTATTTCTGTTTCAGCATTCATGTGCCTCTTGTGATGCTAGAGGTGAAAAAAAACCCCTGAGTACAGACACAACATTAATAAAATTAACTAGCAGTTGATCTACTTCTGTTACCTGACTTCCATCTATGCTATTTATTCTGACTTTTTTTCTTCAAAATGTGTGCAGACAGACAGGAAGATAGTATTTTGCAGAGAAACTCTGTAGGCCCTACTTGACCATTTAGTAAAAGTGGTATAGTGTTAAACTCTAAAGTATAGGTTTTGCCAGCTTTAGCTATTTATGGAAATACTGGTTTTCTACAGTGTATACGCAATGTTGTCTGAGTGTTTTTAGTTGTACCTGTACTTTGAACAGTTTTAAGCAAAATAAGAGTGAAGATGCCAGCCCTAGCTGGTGTTTGTTTTATGAGGACTGTTGCTGTTATTACAACAGAAATATTTAAGAAATGAGGTCCATTACCAGAAGAAACCTGTATTAGCCAGCCTGTACTCCTTTCTCAGGGTGGGTTCAAATTACCTTCTGAAAATTACTCATGGAGTGATTGTACAGGAGTTTGATGACCTATGTCTCGTCAATCCCAGAGAAAACAAATACTTCCAGCTTGCTTCTTTTAGCTTCATGCGAAGCTTTGAAGCACTTCAATGTTGTTGGGATTTTGATCCCAAAGGAGTTATACCACTAGTAAGAAAAAGTTTGGTAAACAAGCAGTTAAACTAGCATAGGAATTTCCTCTTCCAAAATGTAGTTGCTTAATACTGAAGTGTTGGCAATTAGGTAAAGGTAGAATTAAAGCATCGATCTTTCACCTCTTAGAGGGAAGTAGTAATGCCACATTATTCACCAGAAAGGATCTATTTTCTCATGCCACCTTATTTAAAGATAAGAAGTATTGTGACTTTTTTTTATTTGTACCTTCAAATGCAGGACTTCTTTACACGGGCAGCAGGAAAGCAAACACAGTTTTTGCTTAAGGAATTAATGTAGCCACTGAACCAGAATAAACCAATGAAGTGAGTCAGACCTAAATGAAGAATGATGAAGAAATGTTAACATATTTTAGTCACTAACAAGAAAAATGTAGCAAGCAGCAAGAGTGCCAGTTGTATGACGTTCTGCACTCCATAATATATTCTTATTGCAAATAGGGCTTCATGGAGCCAATTCAGTTAGAATAATATTTTTTTTTTAAATAAAAAAAAAGTAATGAAACATATCAGAATCAAACTGTAAAATCGTGCCTTACTCATAGCTCAAATAGCACTTTTTTTGTAATTACAACTAAATATTTTTTCCTGTGTTAATTGCCAGCTTGATGAAGAATATAAACAGGTGAGACTAAACTGCATTTTCTCTCAGTTACAGAATGCCTAATCTAGTGATCTGGATCAGTATTTTGTTTGGGACCAATTGGTGATTTACAGCTTTCTGACTTCAGCTGCCCAGTTTATCACAGAATTAAAACAATGTCCAACTGTTGATAAAAATCAAGTGCTTATAGCTGATGCAGGAGCAGACCATGAAAGCTTACCTAGCTGCAGGTAAATATAAAGAGGACACTTTATTGTTACCCTTTTATAGCAGGTTAATCAACAAGTCTCCAAGAACTTTTACAAATATTTGGTTAAACATGAAAATAGCTACGATCTTCCTGATATTGCATACCATCAATTCCCTTTCACAGAGCAGGAAATGGAGTCAGATAGAAACAAGTTCAACAGTTAGACAGCAAATCTGGAGTTGAACTAGGTCTGAAAGTGGAAAAATAGCTCCTAACTTTTTCTTATTCAGAGAAACAAAACGCAATTCTTTTCGGATAGGATTTATCTCTGGTTATCTCATGCAGGTATTCAGAAAATTCAGCTATTTAAAAGGTCTTTACCCCTTTTTTATTTTTTTTATTTTTTTTTTTTAACCTCTGTAGTGTATAATTATTATCAAAGTAATGAAAACTAGTGGTCTTCCTGGATCTATAAAAAATTATTTGTTGCTATAAGATAAGATGTCATGACTAACATTCAGCAGTTTAAAAACAAATTATAATTAAGTGATTTGTTGAGAAGATTTGGCTCCACTAAACATTATTTTTCTCCAAGGCTACATCTGGATCTAAAACATCACTTTTGGTTCCTAATTGGAAAAAAAAATCTTTTAGGATTTATTGTGGTTTACTGCTTTTTTGTTTTTTTACTTTTTGTTTTCCCAACCGGTATTTTTCTGTATGCATCAGCAAAACTAAATATATTTTATTCTAATTTCTACTGAAACACACTTATGTCACTAATTGTTTAAAACAAATTGTATAAAAACTGAGTAATTTTCCTTTTACACATTCATATTAAATATTTTAAAATGTAAGTAAAATGTATTTGAGTAATTTCTTTTTATGAGAACAATGAGATCTGTCTGCATTGAAACTCGTATTCACTGATGCATTGTAGTTGCTTCAGGCCTGTTTACTGGCGCAAGAGTAACTATAAACCTGGTTTAACTGGCTGAGTAGTTTGGATTTATGGCTGTTTTGTGTTATAAGTGCAAGACAAAGCTAACAATCAGATCAGTGAAAAAAATCAGTCCCAATTATCAGGGAAAAAAAAGTTGTACAATAAATTAAAGTTGTTATACAAATTTTTATTCTCTCTTGTTTTACAATAAGAGATGAGAAACTCACTGGAACAACATGCACCTAAAGGAAATTTAAGGTAGTTTATTTTTCCTGACAGTTTCTTCCCTCTGGGAGAGGCCAAAGAATTTCCTAACTCTGAGACTTTCTTCATCTCTATACCAGAAAGCTAAACTGGGATGTAAAAGAAAAAACAAACAAACAAACAAACAAACATCTGAGAACCAGGAACAGCTGCAGCAATTTTCTGGTTTTCCATCTCTGTAGGGCTTGAAACTCCTACAATAGTTTTTGACAGGCTGGGAAAACAGTGAGAATGTTCACAGGAACACACCTTTCTAATCTCCAGGCACCTGAGACCCTCTCCTAGTTCCCAGATAACAGGGTAATTGGTTTAAGGAGTTGTGTTTTTCCAGTATGTTTGGTTAACACCTTAACAAAGGACTACCTCCTGTTTCAACAGTTAGAAAATAGGATGATTTTTGTTTGCCCATTTATTTTGATTTTCAAATATACCTGCAGCAGGTAAATTTATGTGTGTGCATTCTTGGTAATACCAGCAGATGCAAATGTACTTCCAAAGTCAACATACATTTGGTTTAAGTTTAGTTATTAAATGACTAATTCAATTCTCATGTTTTATGTAGTTTTATGGGTGAGTGCATAACTATCGCGTCCGTCGCAAAGTGTCAACCAGAACGTTCTCTCGTGGTACTGATGAAAAAAAGTGCATAGAGGACATCATCAGAGCAGGGCATAATGGGATACCTGGTGCACTGTGAAAATGAAGGCAGTGTTGAGTTGGGTGAGCCAGTTCCTCATCTGAATGTTTTGGGTTTTTTTTTCAGTTGTAGACTTTGGTGCCGAATTTCCCTTGGAGATAGCACTAATTGTAGTTCTGTTGGTGTGGTAGAAGAAAAACTTCTGCTGTGCTTCCAAAGCTGCAGGGGCTAAGGTCACTCAGGCATACTTTGAGTAAGTACTCTGCAGTTTGGCTTTAGAGAGACCTTGTCTTCCACTCCCCTGGGGTTTTGATTAGACACTAGAAACAGAGGCAAAAATTCAGAATTACAAAAGACCATGGAGCAAATAACATATTGGTTATTAACAGAGTAGAAAATGAACTGCTATGGCAAAGTGCCACAGAAACAAAGTGATTTATGATTAATGGGGGGCAGAACTACCTTAAAAATAAAAAGAGATGTCATAGAAAGGCAAAGGTATCATATGGTAGGAAGTACAACGGTAGGTTATGCTAGACACTTTAAAAGGTCAGTTTATTTTACATGATGAAATTCAGATGTTTAGCACCAGTCTATAAAAATGTTATCTTATATGCCTGTAAAAAAAAATGAAAATAAATCAACAAAAAGAAAATATCCAAACATCCTTCCTCTGCTCTGCTTTGCAGGCACATAAATATGGAAGATGAAGTGGTCCACTAAACATTTAACTATTATTTAAGTGAGAGAAAAGGGTTTGGAGTAAGTGCTGAGATGAGCTGCGTTAGGCTGTGTGGGTCATGCTGAAGCTCTCAGACACTCGGATTTCTGGGGAGCGAACTCTGGGTTCTCCAGCAAGAGAAATTCGCTCTCCATCAGAGGACTTGCCAGCTCTTCCTAAAGCGTGCAGCCACTCTGAAAAACCAAACCCTGCCCTGATCTCTCTTTTAAAGGTTGTGCACAGTCCATTAATGAAATGAATACTCGTCATCTTGCTCGGCAAAAGCCAGCTTGCATGATTAAAACACAGTAATACATACATACAACTATTTTGGAAGCAATTACAGAGCCAGGAGCTCAATCCTTGACTAGAAAGACAGGTTGAACAGACCTCATAGCTTCTGCTGCCACGGGGAGGAAATGCCCCCCTCTTCACACCCGCCGCCTCCACTGCTCCAGCTCTCCTGTTCCTTTGACCTTTGTTAGCAAGCTGAGTTAACCTTGGGGAATTTTAACCCAGTTTAAAAAAAAAGGAAAAAAAAAAAAAAGGCAAAGCAAGCTTTTACCACATTAGGGATCTGAAATGACAACTCTAGTGAGCCTGACACCATCCTAAAGGAAGGGAGGGAAGAACTGGGGGAAAGAGGATGGGAATGCACTGTTCACTCAGACCTCTTTGAGAAGAAAAGGTGTTAACAGGGATAATCAACGAGCTGCTGGCTTATGCCCAAGTCTTCAAGTCTGTAACTAAGCAGAGCTCGATTCGGTTTAATGGAGCAGCACTGAAAACCCTCATGGCAGGGCTGGTGTTTTGTTGGGAGTGCACAAAGAAACGTTGGTCCTAGTAAATAGTTTAAAACTTCTCTGCCAGAGGAGCGTACAACCGATTTGTTACCTGTTACCCTGTCCTTCTGCCCAGTCTTGTTCATAGCACCTGACTTGACATAATACCTTAAAAGTGGCTACGTATAGAGAACATCAGCTTACAGAGTAACCAGCCTATATATTTTATATCTATCTCCCTTTCTCCTTATCCTCAGCCATTGTGCAAGACATGAAGAGAATTGGCCGAGAAGTTTCTTCATTTCAACATTTGGACAAACCCAAAGTGAGCTCAAGAAGATAATTGAACTCAAAAGAAATACTTTTTGGAAACATAAATTGTCAGGTGTCCTTAGGTATCCTAATAACTGAGCTTTGTCTTGAGAAAGAGGAACTAGACGTCATTCATACAGGAGTACGTAGCCTCCAAATTACTTTCAAAGAATTAGTGAATTTCTGAAGCAGAGAAATGTTCAGGTTCTTCTGTAGAGCAGAATAGACCTTGAGGGATCTGTCCTTGAAGATCATGTGGTCATCTTCCCTTGTGGTCATGATGCCAAGTGACAATTTGCAGGGTCATTTCCCTCCATCTTGGTAAGGAAACTTAACAGGTATATCATATCACTAGACACTGCTTCAGACCTAAAATATCCCTAAGCTCTGATGGCCACTGACAGAGTTACTTAAAGACAAGGACATGCCACAGGTGGACGTGTTAGAGAACCATCCAAGGCTACAATGCAGTGCATTTTCGTTGTGACTTGGGATGGTTTTACATCTTATTTCAGGGGAAATTTGAGGTCTAACTCCTGCAACTGAATCCATACTGGAAGATTACTGAATCTTACTGATTCCTTTTGGGAGAGCATGAGCAGAAATACCCCTAGAAAAAGGTTCAGCTGAAAAGTCTAAGTGAAAGCTTAAAGATGTTTCAGCCAATACTCATTATGTTTTTATATTAAAGGGTCTGAAGATACATAGCTCTCTTTGAATAAACACAAAGAGCTGGAAAAATACTGAAGATATGATCTTGGCTTCTTTGTGCACTCGATGTATTCCTTGATATGCATTTGAAAATACAAATGAACCGCAAACACTTATCATGCCAAACTTGTGTACTTTGCCTTATCTTTAGTCTCCATGCAGAGATGTTAAGTGTAGCACGCAGCAATAGTCTGGCTAACGTGGAGCTGTTACTAAAAGGAGTGGAATTTCTCCAAACATCTATGCACTTTTCCCAGTTGTACTCCACGTTTTGAGATATATAAGTGAATATTTTTTTTTCCCCCCCAGTGGTGCTCAGCTTTGGCAGAAAAAATTGTCAGTCGTTTGTAGAGCTGCTTTACAAGAGAGTTACCACAAGTCAATAGAGCGTTATATGTACCGGGACAATTAAGAGAGACCGCAGTAATTTTTCAGTGTATCCCTTTATTAAATGGCCCTAGAAGGCAAAAGAAAAAGAAAGTAATTTCCGCAGGCTGGGTATTTTATGAGCAACCTTTATCAGCTCCTGACCTGCCCTGTTCAGGGAAGCGTTGTGACTTATTTGCCTACAACACCCTGAAACGCAGGCTAATAAGGCTGATGTGTAAATTCAAAAAAGGCTCGGGCCCCTCACCACAGCAAACTCGGGCACCAAAAGCAAAACCTGGGGCAGGTTCCCCCGCAGGAGTCGCGGATTCTCTGCCCCGGGGATGGCCTTACACTAGGAGGCACCCTGGGGGTGTCGGGGGCCCTTCCCGGAGCTCCCTTCACTTCCCTCCGGCCTGTTTGTTTTGCAGTCGTCTGTGGGAGAAGGAGGAGGAGGGCTGGGGAAGGGGGAACGGCAGCCCCGGTCCGGTGCGGTCTGGCTGGGCGCGGCCGCCGGCTCCCTCGGGACAGCAAAGGGCTGCCCGTGCCCCCC
>NW_008587449.1:0-22500 GCF_000691845.1 Merops nubicus | reverse complement strand
AATGTGTGCCCTTGAATGAAATGCACATTGAAGGAAACTGGAGTGAGCACTTGCAGACAGTTTTACCTGTTGGGAAAGCCACGAGCCCCATCCCCTTTCCCAGATAATACTCTGGCTCCTGTTAATTAAAAGACACACCAGGAGCAGGACTTTGGATGCCAGGTCTCATGGTCTTTCTCTTTGACTTGGCCAAGGATGCCAAGGCGTTCACAGAGCCGCAGTCAGATTTCTCAGGAATGCAAAGAGCTGGCACTGAAAGGCATCAAGGCAGTTTTTGCTTTCCTTTATTTTCTGGTGACCTTAAAGAAGAAGTTCTGCCATACCTTTCTGTTCTTCCTCACCAGATAGCTCCCTTCCTCCTCCCTTGGGCATCAATTATTTCTGGAAGAAATTTCCAAGAGAAATGAGGCAGCCAGTGTTTTAGGGCATGGTATTCTTCCCAGAAGAATGGCACCATCATAGGCTGCTTAGAAAATGGTTTTCTTTGTTTTACTCCTGTTGTGCCTCCCGTTCCTTCCAGCTGTACCCTGTTGGTCACCCAGATTTTGACCCTGTTCAGGTGAAGAGAAATATGATTTCTAAGATGCCCTCATTTCGATAGTAGCTGGTGTCTTCAGTGATGTGAGTTTTCTCCCAATTGTGGTAGATGGAAGAATAATTTTTGCATCATGCTTGTGCTGCTGAACTTTACTGCAGTAATAGCTGTAAATAATCCCCAAGGGGTTTTGTATCAGTTTTCACTGACTGATGTGTCACACACTCTTACACTATTGTAAGCTGCCAAGATACGTCTGTGCCAATGTGTAGCAAGTTTCTGGGACTAGCACAGGGTATGTTTTGCTCATTAGTGACAAGACCTGGTTAATTTTTATTTAACTTTGCTACGCTAACTCAAGCTGAAATAAAGTTCAGGCTTACTTATATGGTTTTTGGTCACTCATGAATTACATTGGACAAATATTTCCAAAAGTCTTGGGTGTGGTGTTTTCTAAATGGACTCGAATGCTTTCGAAGGGAGACTTCAAAGGTTCTAAGTCACTTGGGTACTTTTCAAAATTTTACACATTTTATCTATTAAATTATTATATTAAAGTAGAAAATTAAAGTTCTTTTCTTTCTTCTGCAGTTGCTCCCAGAGCTGCAACATGTAAGATTACCCATTTTTGGTTTTTTTTGGAGCAAAACTAGATGTACTAGATATGCTACTTGGTTGAAGCAAAGACTTCATGTCTCTAGTTTATGGCCTTAGACCATCACAGATTCCAGGAAACCCACTGGGAGAGAAGAGCATCTTCCCCAAGGCACTGAACACATGCTACCTCCTGAGCCCTCCCTGCTGTAGCTGTAGGGCTCTATCCCTAAGCAAGATTTCCAAAAAACAGCAGGCAGTGCCCCATGTTTTCATTTTTTCAAAGCCAGAGGTTCATAGATGTTGTGCTTCTACTTGTCTTCCGTTAGCTCACCTCTTTCCATCCATGTAGACTCCTCCACTTACCAAACCCTCACTGTAGAGGCTTGTAGTAGGGAGGTCAATACTGCACAAGGAACCAAATCACATCTTGCAATTAAGAAAAGCAGTCCTCACGCAGAGGAGGCCTTCATCAAGGCAGTGTAAGGCATTATCACTGAAATCCCACAGAACAAGCTCGGTAAATAAGCAAGGTAAATACTACTCAGTAGAGTAATTATCTAAGAAAGAGAAATTTAGAACTCCTTTATTACCTGTGCTTGTAATATGAACCATACCTCTGCACAACTGATATTTTCTGGGGGACTCTTTGCAGATTTTGTTGTTGCACTATACACCAATACCCTGGTACCGCTCAGGAATCAAGTGACATGCACAATATCTTCATTATTAAGAGCAAAAAGGGTCAATTCTGAACCCTTTGTCGTTGAGACTGATGTCAGCAACAGCACTTCAGCTGGCTCCCCTCTGTGGGGCACAGAAATTGCCTTTGTGGACACCGTCTGGCCTCGCTGAACTCTCTCAACAGCCTGGGTTTCTGCCACTGTTGCATTTCAGGTGATAGATCACCAGAGCCACCTGTATGTGGATGGGATCTCTCACCACAGGAAAAGAAAATTCTTTTGGGGGCCTTCCAGAGGGGCAAAGGCTGCAGGTAAACTAGATGGTTTTTGTAGGGCAACGTGCCATCCTCGTTGCTTGGACAGATCTGAGCACACAGATCCCTTCTGTAGTACAAGTAGGATACAAATAGATGAGCAAGAGCAGTATTGGCTGTTACCAATAACATTGCTACTGAAGCTGAACACTGTTGTGCAATCCACCCTGAATTTCTGACATGGAAGTTTGCAAGCTGTTGAAGGTGGATCTGGCATCCCAGGTGCACTGTTGTTGAAATACAGATGAAAAACTCACTTTATCCATTGCCAGGTGGTGTCAGCCTTGGAGTAGGGCAGGAGCAGAAGATTCCAGGAGGTTGTGGTGGTGGTTGTTAAAGCCAGGACCCACATGCCTGGACATCTGGTTTCCAACCACTGGCACACAGTGGTTGTACCTACACTGGCTTGCACAGTTTGGAGTTGGCCTGGGAACCATCCAAAGCACAGAGGTGCCTTGTAGCTCCCTGAGGACACCTTTTCCCTGGAAACTGAGATGTGAGGCATTGCAAGGAGCTGGAAAGGAGAAGCAATTGAAATCAAAAGTTATCTTGGGTCTAATAATATAGATGTGAGGGTCTAATAATGTAGATGTGACACCCTTGACCCAGGTGCATCCTTTAATATCTCTGTCCTTCAGTTAACAAATGCTAAAAAGGGTTTTCATTAGTGCAGTCCAAGGCTCTCCCAGCTTGTGGTCCATTGGCTCTGCTGAGCACATCTGCCCAGCTCCACCCCCAGCTGGGTACTTCTGAATGTTGAGTATTACACTTGCTATGCCAGTGGCAGCCACAGCTGTGTGGCTCTGGAGACTGGTCCAACTGGCCCCAGAGGTGGCACAGGCATCCTGATCCCCTGCATTGTGTCCTGGTTAATCCGTGCTTGACAACTGTGCTGAGATTCCTTCAGGAATACTGACTGGTTTGTCTTAGACACACAGACATATCATGAAGTATTGTTTCCATGTCTGAATGTATACAGAACAGATTTTTTTTGTCTGTAACAAATGAGTTGTAATACCATTAAGTATTCAGACTTTTTCCCTGCTTACCCAAAGCTCTGGTGGGAGCTGCTAAACAGGACCCTAAATGGGTAATCCTAAGAGCACTGAAAGACAAACTGTTCTTCCTCCTCTCTCAGTCCCTCAAAAGGCAATAGGCAAACTACATAAAAAAAAAAAAGTCATTCAATGTAATGCTGTGCAATCAAGATAACACAAATAAAGTTTTTAGAAAACCAGTAGCTTCTGAAAAATCAAAATATAAGGTATTGCCTCTGAAAGAGTTATTAAAATAACTGGGGGGGGTGAGGGGAGAACTCAGAACTGTTAAAAGAAGCAGCTAAGCTTGGGGAAATTGCAATCTAAAAGCAAGGTGGATTAAGCAAATCCTTCTGTACAGAACCATGTTGCAACTAGGAACCCTCTAACCATCACTCGGAAAAGCTTACGCTCTGGGACTTGATTTTCAGGCACATAATATGAGCTTTAGTGATTGTGTCTGCACTGTACTCCCAATTAAAGGATACTCTCTTGTGCTTAAGTCCATTTCTGTTCAGGAAAGCATTTAAGCATGTTCTTAAGAGCTCTCTTGAAAGGGAATGCTTTCCTGATGTGGGACACGTGTCTGCATTCCTCATTCAGTCTGGCTGAGTTTTCCCAGGCTGGTGCACATAGAACTCCTTGCAAAACTAGGAGGAGGGTGTGCTGGTGGCAAGTGACACCCTGGTGGCTCTAAAGACACGGCCAGGCTTTGTAAGGGGCCACCCCCTAGTAGGAGGGTGCTCCACCCAAGTTGCTTGGTTTCTTGAAGCAGCATTTTGAGGCACATGGGGGAAAGGGCAAGCCTCAGAGCAACAGGACTGCAGTGGCTGGACTTAGAGTACATTTTTGTACTGAAGTAATACATAATCTATAGGTTTAATGTGGCTCTCACAAGACTCAAGGGAGCAATAGCAGTTTTTAAGGGAGAGCAAGAGTTGTGAAAAAATTTTTAATTCCCTTTCAAGCAAAGTCTGCTGACAAAGACTTTTGTCCTCCATCACATCTAAATGCTCTGGGGACAGAAATCATTCCTGTAGTGCTCCATTTCAACTGCCCCAAGACTGTCTCCTCCCTTTCGATGTAGCAGAGAGGACTCATTCGATGACAACTCCCTCGTGAGGATATCATGACTTAGAACAAAATGCGGCATTAACTTTGACTACCAAGATACTTATTCATTGACATCACTTCGGGGGCATAAGTTAAATGCAAGTATAAGGAAGCAAAGGAAATGTGAGTTAAGGTTTACGGTCTCCTCTTGCTTTACTCCATCTTTCTAAAATAACACAGAGCACCTACTGACCTGGCTGCTTAAATAGTACAGTCTTGTTCTGCTGCAGCGGGAAAGAGGTGATCTCTGTGGAGATCATGTATCATTGCTTTCTCAGTAACCAAGACCTATTCACCATTGTGAAATAGCCCACGTGCTGCTTCTCCCCCCTATTCTAAACCGCATTTTTAAAGTCTGAACTTGCTAACTCAAGTCAGTTAGTTTGCTGAGAGAAAAAAAGTCAAACAGAAAACATGGAAACAGGGCCTCGTGAGGTTAAAAACAGGTAATCTTTAACTTTATGTAGGCAGTGGAGGTCAGGCATTATTCTCCTAACTGGTGTTGGCCCTCACTAGTTGGTGAGGGTGATGTCCAGTAGTGGCTCTGGAGGGCCTCTGTCTTGTCTCTACTAGGTCCAACTGCAAAATAGCTACCTGAGGTTGGTGTAGCATCATAAAAATATACATTTTTTGTCAGAGAAGATATTACTTTGGTAGCAGATACTCTGAATGGGGAGAAAACAGCAGCAGGGAAATCATCTCTTTCCTTTGCTGAAGCATTTCTCTGCTTCTCAGCAAAGTTGTGTCCATGTTTCAGGTTCAAATCTGGCCCAGGCGGTAGAAACCAAAAGGAAGCCATCAGTGAATGGCTGCCCAGGCTCTCTGTGTCACCAGCCAGCTGTTTCAGGCCAGTATCTAGTTCACATAATAAAAACATCCCTGTATTTGGTTCTGAGTCACATAGCCTTGGAATACAATCAGGTCATCTGTGGTCCACTTTGGTGTGAAGGGTATCCCAACTGCTCACAGCTTCAAACTGTTCCCTCTCACCTTTTCAAATATTTCCATGGTGGTTCTAAACGGGGAATGTGAGGAAATCAGGAGTAGCTCTGTTTCTGTTGTACCAGAGGATAAAAAGTAGAGTTTAGTCTTCCCTGTTACCAACAAACTCATTAGTGACCTGTATATGTGAGGCAAAAACCCAGGTATGAGCATACAGATCACCAATTCTAAAATATGCAGATGAAACAGAATAAAGCAATGCCTTATTCTGGACAGAGCCCAGTCACCAGATCTTCCTCTCTATTTGTTTTTTCTTTGGCTCAAGTTGCCTGAGTGATTTTCAGGTCCCTATTGCTCATGAGATAACTGCCCAGTGCCTCATATTCATTTACACCAAGATGTAACCAAACAGCCAAAATACCCTAGGACTGAGAAATGACACTAGAGAAATATGAAAAAGGTTTCCATTTTAATTTCATTTGAGTAGAGAAAGGTTCATTGCTGATGTGAAGGGACAGTGCTAGCAGACCAAGTGCTCACTCACACAAGCTATGAATCTGGCCAGTAGTCCTTCACCAATGATAAAACTGGGAGACAGGCAAAATGAAGAACAACCCTCTGCTGAGGAATTTCATTTTTTAAAATTAGACATATTTTAGTTTCAAAAGGCCGCAAAAGCATTCAAAATAATAAAACTTTAGGATTCTTGTGCTCCTTATCTCACGAATTGCTGCAATGATTTAAAGCGAGTGACTAAAAGGAAATTTATATATTGCACCTTGACTTTGGTTTCAGACCTGAATGGATTTTAACTGCGAAGCGACGAGCCCTTTAAAACGGGATTAACAATGGAAATTCTGGCTTTTTTAAGCTACCATGGCATTATTTTAACACCCAGGCTTCTTCACAGCCCTTGGTCCACTGTCAGGAGCTCCCAGTGACAGACACCAAGACTAAAGCTAGGGCAGTGACCCGAGCTATTTTGGAAGTTACAGCTCAACATATAAGATTTCATGCAGTAGCTCTGATGACAAAAAATGAATTTACCACATGGAATCTCACAACATATTGTGCGGTAACTCAGAAAATAACTTGGGTTACCACTGCACATATATATATAATACGCATTAACAGCATTTATAAACACTGATCTATTAAGTCATTTTCCTTCCCTACCTTCAGACCTTTTGTATGAAGCAGAAAAACCATCATTAAAGCTATGGTTTGCCAGACAATTACTTTGTCAAATCTCAAGAAATTGCATAATAAATTGTATACATGCATCAAACATGAACAGCAGAAGGGTATAACAAGCTGTGTATTTCCAGTCCACTTGTTCTTTCATCTAAACAGTAGCTTTTGTTTTGAAGAGTAATCCTATATTCTTTTCAAGGCATAAAATGTGCATATACATTTATCTATCAAACTAAGTAGAAATAATTGAAACACTTAATATGCACAGTAATAAAGAAACGCACGAACAACTTCATTATTAATGTCTATTGATTATTTATGTTTTCAAATAGGCAAATGTAGCTACTAATATTTTATCACGTTAGTCTATATGTGCATTTTGGCTTTACCTGTTTATTGGCAAATTTACTGTCCACATTATGGGTGTTTTTATTGCTGTACACTCATTTGCTATGCGCATAACTGAGGTCAGTTTACGAACTGACTAGTGTTTACTCAATTTGATTACTATGTAACATTGCTGAGACTATTCCCCCTTTGGAAAATTAACTGTACAAGGAAGCCCAGTAAATCTTTACTTAAAAATTCCAAACTTTAGATTGATTTCAGCAGTGGGTCTGTATTGATCTAAAAAGCTTTGCGTTCCTAACTAAAAACTAATCTTTATTTCACCCTTTAGTGACTGCAGCCATAAATATGTTCACTCGTACTGGAGTTTAGTGGATTAATGGTTATTGGAGCTTGTGGCTTCCAACTGAGGTGGGTAAACCTTAACCTTTGGAGGACATCATGAAGGCATTTACCCCTTGTCATCTGTAATAGCTGGGTCCCTTTCTGGCAGTTACCTGAGTGTTAAAGAGGAGGCAGAGCAGGGGATAGGAAATAAAGCACCAGCAGCTCACTTCAGCTATTAATCACTTATTAGACTGACCGCTGTATCTGCACCAGACTCTTTTTCTGATACAAAGGCAAGGAAATGAAACAACTTGTTTCGTTCATGACACTAGAACTCCAAAATTTCCAAGCACTAGAATTAGTCATGCCTCAAAATCCAATGCCAGAAGTATTGTGTCTCCTATTGTTTTATTTCACCGTGTTTGTGGGAGACGCTTGCTGTGACTCAGGTCCTCACTGGCTCTGCCACAGGATTTTGGAAGGCAGCTGGCAGCAGACATTACCTTCCATTCCACTGCTGTGACTTATTAGTTATTACCCAAAACATAATTATACTAATTGTTATAAAAACCGTAATTGCATTAATGCCTTAAAGTAGGGTTTCTTCCGGAATGTCATGTTCTGAAATAGATGTCAATTAGCACTTAAGTTATGAACAAGCCATCCCTACAAAACTTTAATTTGCTCAAGTCAGCTTAAGTTACTCAAGAAAGTAATGTGAGGGTAGAAATTATTCCCACATGTAAGGACTGAAAGATCTTCCCTAACTTTTCATTAAAGAGAATAATGATTATTGAGAACATAAAAAAATTATTTCATTAGCAATACAGAGAAGGTTTCACTGGAACACGGAATATACAAAACGGTAGATGTCAAATGATTATATTAACAGACACAATTCAATATCCATTGTTCCAGAAAATATACTGAGCTTAAAGGAGAGATTTCTTCTGCAAGAAATATTGACTCGAGCCTGCCTAAATTCAAGGGAGAGATGTATTTTTCATAAGCAGGTACCATCTTGTGACAGTCACTTCTATAATTATGCCCATTTGAGAGAATAAGGGATACTTGTGTCCAAAAGAGCCCTTTGTTTTTTTTTTTTTTGGTAACTGATCTTATTTTAAGACATTTCTTTCTATTTCCATTAATTCTTCTATTTTTGCAAATCAAATTCCCAGGAAGGGAGATTGCTTTTGTAATAACATAGAATCGCAGTTGCTGGCAGCTGTTGCAAATGATTCTAGGCAATTTACGTCCCTCGAGACATTTCCCCAACATCAAGGTAATCAGGGCCAGTGGGATATAATCTGGGAACAATTCTAACAACAGGTTTCCCATCCTGGACCAAAAAACACAGTCCCAGGGGACATGCAGATTGCTCGCTGTGCCTTGACATTCGCTCCTGACACTTAGCTGCAAATCTTGCATCTGTTTTGTTTATTAAACTAAAAGCATTGATTCACACATTTAAACAAAGGTAATGTGAGTGCAGGAATACCAAACATCTGCTAGGCAGAACGTTGCCCTTATTTTGCCATTTCATCTCTCTTACCTTTTCCATGTTCCTTCAGTTCCCTCTGCCTGGGAGTCTCCTCTCCCAGTTTCAAACTGCGATAGGTTTCACCCAAGAAGGTCCAAAAGCAGAGCAGCACAGGGGTGGGACCCCACTGTTTGCCATCCTCACTGCTGATGGAATCAGGATTTTGAGGGTCTTCTACAAGCTTTGGCTTGGGCACTAAGGCTTGGTAAAGATAATCTCAGTTTTAATAACAAAGCATCAGATTCTTTAAATCCATTGGTTTCTAGAAGTCTTTGATGATCTGGACTGAAGTTTGCTTCCCATTAGTTGAGAAGAGAAGCCTTTAAGATGTGACCTAAGTGGACAGAGTACTTCTGCCACAGGAGGATGAGTAGACAAAAATCAGCCTCTGTCTCCAAGAATACCAAGAGAATGGTAACAGCTAAAAGTAACCTAAAATCATTAGTGCATTAATAGTCCCTGAAAACTTTGTGCCATATAAATAGTCACAGTAATTGCTCACTGCTGATGGAATCAGGATTTTGAGGGTCTTCTACAAGCTTTGGCTTGGGCACTAAGGCTTGGTAAAGATAATCTCAGTTTTAATAACAAAGCATCAGATTCTTTAAATCCATTGGTTTCTAGAAGTCTTTGATGATCTGGACTGAAGTTTGCTTCCCATTAGTTGAGAAGAGAAGCCTTTAAGATGTGACCTAAGTGGACAGAGTACTTCTGCCACAGGAGAATGAGTGGACAAAAATCAGCCTCTGTCTCCCCTCCAAGCATACCAGCAGAATGGTAGCAGCTAAAAGTAACCTAAAAACATTAGTTCATTAATAGTCCCTGAAAACTTTGCGCCATATAAATAGTCGCAGTAATTGCAGATATCTTCTGATTGCACTTGGGGTGGAAATAAGAAGGAAAATTCCCAGCTCATGGCCAAAGGCTAAGGCTGATCTGTCTGGTTTACCTTTAAAGCCCTGTCTAAATGCACACGTATTTGATGCAGCACTGACTGCAGCAGCAGCAAGAAGAATTGGTCTTTTTGGCCCAGCATGAAGCAAGACAAGCATGTACTGCCCAAGACAGGAGAGCTATTGCTTCTCCCTTCAGCACCAGCTGTAGACATCTTTCCAGCATTTGAGAGACACCTTCATTTGGCTGTATGGGACTGTCAACCTGAGGGACAGAAGGAAAAATGAGACTGCCTGTTGAGTACCTGTTCCTGCAGCAGGGCAGACCCAGCAGCTCCCTGAGCCACCACCGTAGGGTTAGTGTTGGCGGGAGGACGAGGAGCCCCAGGGAGCAGTGATGACAAGGGACCACCAAGCTCACATCTACTGAGTCAGCTTTCCAAACAGTTGCTGGGCAAGGACACCAGCTCTAAATGCTGCTGGGTTATTGGGATGAGCAAGTGTGATGGATCAGGGGAATAATCACAGAATTGTTTAGTCAGAAAAGACTTTTTTTTATCATTGAGTGCTACCATTAACTTAGCACAGGGAAATACACCACTAAACCATGGCACTCAGCACCACTTAATGGCTCAAAGCAGTGGAAATAAGAAGAGAGCTGATGTTTTCTGGCTGAGAAAGAGTATGTGGAGTTGGCATGTTTGGTTTTGCCTTTTTTTTTTTTCTTTTTTTTTTGTGAAGAAGATATACCCACAGAACATCAGAGGTATCACCGAGTGAGGGGGAAAATATTTGTGAGAACCTTTGTTAAATCTGTGGGAGCTCATCACTCAGTGTTACCTAGCTGAGATCAAAGTAGGGCCATCTAGAGTAAGACTGCTGTTCTCAGAAAATGCCAGCCTGCTTAGAATTATATAGGAAAAACACAGAGAAATTAAAAATGACCACATCATTTCACACAGCAGTAAATATGTCATAAGGATTTTTTATCACATGGGCTTGATGCACATTGGGCAGTAAGAAAATAGATTTGATCAACAGGAATATCTGCTCTACAGCTAATATGATCTACTGAGTCACAAATCCTCTTTTACATAATGCTTAAATACGGATTTACATGATGGACTATAACAACTCCAAATGCACCATTTATGTTTATAATGTAAACAATGATGAGTTTGGAAATTAGAACGCAGATCAAAATAGCAAGCTAGTTATTCAAACGGCTTCTTGGTTCAGAAACTCACTTTTTGGATAGTTCAGAAGTATGAATTATTTAGATTGTGTGTGTAGGTTACTGAGACCCAGGTGAGTAAGGTGCACATGAGAGTGGTCCTACTGAACTCGATGGGTTTACTCAGCTCTATGTAGTTGCTTACAACTGTATGTCCCTGCAGAAGAGATGTCCAAGTCAGTAGGGACACTTTATTTTGTCTTGTCAAATTCCAGAGATTCTGTGAGCTAAGATCCTGTTAACATTCACTGTTTGCTCCTAGGGGAATAACTTCTGTGTCCAAAGCACGTGTGATGGGATCACTAGTTTGCTGGGTTTTCTTCTCCCACAACACAGCAGTTTAAAAAAGGCAAGAAGCCTTGCCAGGATCCTGTTTAAGTGCATGCACTCAGAAATGCTGTTCTACCCTCTCTGAGCCTGCCTCAGCTGTGTTCTACCCCTCTGGCCTTTGTGAGCATACACAAACGTGGGGATCTGTGGGAGTCAGGATAGGTCCTGCACTTGGCATTTGAACCTTCAATAGTTAAGCAATAAATTGTTCTTTGGATTGCCCACTGTTGCTGGAAAACAGACAGGTTTTCACCTTTGATACTAGGATCTTAGCCAGGGGTGGCTTCTGTAGTTCTCCAAGGCTTAAAACCAGTCTTGTGCAAAAGGCCAGTACAAAGGTCTTACAAGTCAAGTTGGATTCAAGACCTCCCTCAGCCCTGGAAATTAGTCCTGATTGCCAGAGTTTGTGGCTCACAACAGGCTTTGGGCTGCCTCTCAGCAGAAAGGTGAGGTCTAAAAATAACCAAGGGCTGAGTGTTTCAGGGATACTAGAAAGCCCAAAGGTTATTTGGCATTATCTTCTCCTGCTCCATACCCATCTCCCCCTGAACAGACAGAGTCCATCCCCTTCTACTTCCTCTGAGTTAATTATAACTTGCATTGAGTAGTGTCATGGAGAGAGACATAAAAAGCAGCAACACTAATAGTACTCAAGGGGAATTTAGCAGCTCTACAGCAGAACAAAAATCTCCCAGCAAAGAGTTGTGGCAATAAATGAGCCAGTTTGATACCAGTCAAAGTCCACATGCAGATAGATTTATTTGCTCTATATTGGCCATGCTTTTCCAGCTTCATGAGATATGGATATTTCTGCAGGAAGGATTCCACGTTTAGATGGAGAGGTGGCATGTCTCTGTAACATAAAGCATTCACTGGCCACTGCACAGGTACAGGGACACTGGAGTTCAAATGAGCTTTTGCAAGTCCCCAAGAGGGGAAGGAAAAAAAAAAAAGGCTTGGGTACTGCTTGAAAATAAATATTTGGACTCACGTTCCAGCAGAGTTGAGGGGAGGCAGAGAAGGGTTTCTCACTCTCTCTGTGCCTGTCTGAGACAAGCCAGGGACAGCCAGAGGCAGCCAACGTACAAGCAGAGCGATGTGAGGGCTTCCCCAGCCTGGATGCTCCTGAGCTGACTGGGTCAGCTGGGATCATGGGCAGAACAGAGCATGGAGATGATGCAGGGAGCAATGCAAAACAGACCTGTGGTGCCAATGCTTAGCTGCTTGCTTTTGTTTAACTGATTTGTGCTGCAAATTCTCAAGGTCAGCAATGCATTATGCAAAGCAGCAGCTAGAAGGGACAGTATGAAGCTGCTCACATCTGGAATCCCAACCAGCCCATCTACTTCCTTCCTCTTGCTTACTACTGGCTTGTCCAAAGTATCATATTCTATCATCTGAAATTCAGCTGCAGTCCTTGCTTCCTTCTCCCTCTCTCTGCTGACCTCTCTCTCTCTTTTCAGTGAGTAGTTATCAGCCTTCTCATAAGTGGTCTGAGCATCCTTTTGCTCTTCTGGTTGATTCCACCTTGTAGGAGGAATATGGACATATTTTATCAAGAGGGCCAATACAGCAGCAGAGCTATAGCAAGAAATTATTGTGTTTATCTAACTAAATTTTACTTCATAATTTTCCTTTGTCATGGTTAAACCCTATTTGTAAAGTGTGTTGACCATGCTCCTTGGTAAAATGTGAGCACAGTGAAGCCAGTGATGTGGACACCATCCCAATTCAGAATCTATGTGCTGTGAACTCACACCCATGGCCTGGAACAGACACAAATGATAAAAGGAAAAAAAAAATACTCTGGATCTGCTCATAGTTATCCCTTAACATCAAAACAGGCGTTAGTATTTCATTCTTGCAGATGGAGAAGGTGAGAATGATCTCTAAGGTCTGGAATCTGTAGCCTCCACTTGTTTGTCAGGCTGACTGTTTTTAAGACGTGCTGTCTCTGTGGTGTAGTTGATGGGGAGCGTGGTCTGTCTAAAGAGGCTGTAAACCATTTCCTCTGACTAGAGCAAAAGCAGCAGAAAGCTTTGCAAGCCGTGGGTCTGTGGGGAGTCTGACTTCATTTGTATGTGTTCCCCTACTTCTTTGCAGAAGGATAAAGATTTCTAAAAGATTAAGATTTTCTCTTGGTACTTAAAGGGCCAATTTCTACAGCAGTGAAGACATCCAAATGGTTGCTCCAAGTCTTCCAGACACTCCATAGACTTTTATCCAGATGGAAAAGACTGATTTATACAAGAAAGTGCTGAAAACTCTGATGGAAAAGAGAAAATGTAGGGAGAAAAAAATACCCTAAGTGCTGATTAAACACAGAAGTGCAGAAGTATTTATAGTGACTTCCCATCTCTGTCTTCAAGTCAAACTGAACTATTTGACTACTACTTGGTGTTCTTCAAAGGTGTGTGGCAAATAAACAGTCTTCCTGTGAAATGGCACTGAACAATCACCAGATAGAGAGCTCCCTTCCCCCATCACCTTTCTGCACCATTGCAAAGACTTACTTAATGATTTACATTGTTCACAGAGTCACTCAAGCAGGCAAAGTGGAATTCCACCTGATCGGTAACATAGGGTACTTCCTATCCGAGCTGGAGCGTGAGCTGTTTGTCAGCTCTCCTAGCACATGAAGAGCTATATGGGAACTGCTGAGGTGACTATAGATTTTAGAGGGCAACAATATGCTTTTTTTTTTTCCAATGGTGTGAGAAAAACACCATGGAGAATGCCATCAAGACAGGGGGCAAAGAGAACGTAAGCACACCAACGCATTATCCAGCCTCAATGGCACATGGTACATTGTCTCCACTATCAGACAAAAAACCCTCACAAGAGACAGAGATCAAAGGGTTAGCTTTTCACTGATCTTGTCATGTGGCTTCTTAAATGATAATGTAAAGGTTTTAAAAAACATTTACCGTAATTTCTGCTAAGTGTCACAGCCTAGTGAACCATTAAGAGTGAAGCAGCTCACTGAACCGCACGGAAGTGAACAGATGGAATTCCACCCTCCCTCTGCTCCAGAGCCTCCTCGAACAATGCAAAGTCTTCTTTCAAATCTCCTCCTCTGAGCTCATTACCCAGGGCAAATATGTGGCAGGTTCTACTGCCACAAAAGCTGGGGCTTGCTCCTCTCCACGGCCAGGCTGTGCGGTAGGATTTTAAAACAGTGAAAATTCACCCTGGTTCCTACACTTGTGCCAGCCTTTCTTTCAGCCTCACTTCCTACAGATGCTTGGAGAAAAGGAGGACACCCTGATTTGAGCTTCCCAGAGTTGTATGGAACAATGTCAGTCTTGTTTTCTCCAGACTCTACTTTTTAAAAAGCTACCCATTTTGTTTGGGAGCAGTTGTTTGCACCTCTGTAGTCCTGAACTCTTGGAGTTTTCCAGGGAGAAGGAGGCAGTCCTGCTGTTGCACTCGCTTCTGCTCCATTTGCATCTTCCTCTCTGCCTCCATGCCTAGGCAGCCAGTAATTCTGCACAGGTATGCATGATCTTGCACTCTCCTTGCTCATTTTTTAGAGTGCTTTATGGGCTCATGGAAATTTGGATCATTATCACCCCAGCTGAAATTTCCACTGAGTTTTGTGGGCACAGTGTGAACCATCTCCTCAGGCCAGCTGACAGCAGGGGCTAGTAGGGGTCCTGCAAGCTCCAGTGGGGCATGTGCATCAGTGGTGGAGCAGCCACAGGGAGAAGAGGCTGTGGGTAGAGGTGGGGCACACTCAACGCTTCATAGGTGCCAAAGTGTTTGAGGGGAGAGGATTCATGCAATAAACTCCAGTTTCACTCAGGCCAATCCTTTCTCTCTGAGGAGTCTCACTGATGGGTGAAGAGTGGCACACAAGGGATTGGTCTGGCTCTTATTTGGACAGCTTTCACATACCAACCCAAAACTGCAAGGTCCCCATCCACAATTTGGAGACTTGGTAAGCTTAATTTAGGTTGGGTGTGTTTCCTCAACACATAACTGGACAAAATCAGCTGCTTTTCATCTTTATCTCTAAAGCCAAACCCACAATTTCTGCCAGACTGTGGTTTAAGATTCCTCTCTGCCCTCTACCACGTTTAGTCCTGTGTAAAACTATCAAATGTATTATTCCTAATTCCCACTGAACCACTGCAGCATGGTCTTGAAACCATTCAAGATACTTCTCAGTCTCTTCTCTCCTCTGGCCTTCATCATGGAAACCTGAGCATGGGGCTTTCTGCACGAGTCAGCTGTCAGAAGTCCTTCAAACCATGAAAACCAGAAACCATCTGTCTTCCCAATTCATCCTTGGTTTCAGCTTTTTACAAGGAGGTTCACCCATAGAGCTGGTAGCTCTCAAAAAGCCCTTTTTCTGTTATCAGTGACCTTGTGTTCTGAAGGCACCTGGTAAGAATGGAGTGCAAAATTGCTATCCAAAGAAAAAAAAATACCCAAACACTTAAATTGTTCCTTTTCTAGGTTCTGAGTTTGTGAGTCATGAGTGCATCCCAGGAAAAGTCCCCATTTTGTCCTCAGCCTAAGCATGCTGGAAAATCAGAGGAGTTGTCTTGGAGCTTGTGTGCTAGACGTGAGGCCTGCTTTGAAATTTGGGATATAAAAAGCACCCTGACATCTTGAGCTCTCTACATTGCAAGGTTGAGCTGAAATAAATAATTCCAGTCTTTCTGGAGAGCGGAGAAGGCTGGAGTTCTACTTCATGGCACGCCTGGCTGATGATGTGAGCTGAGGAATACGTGGCTGTGGGGAAGGAAGGAGGAAGGCTCTGGCACCTCCTTCCCTGGGAGAAGCAACAATCCTGGTCACGGGCTCTGTACAGCAGCAGGAGATGCTGCCAGCTGAACAACACATCCCTACGGGGGCATGAAGTGCTGCTCAGCCAGGCATGGCCAGCCCCGTCTCTGCCTGGCCAGGCTCTCTGCTGACTGCAGCACGCTTTCACCAAGGACATCCTGCTTCTCCCCAGGAGGAGGCAAAGTTCCTCCCTCAGCACATTCCCCCCAGCCCATCACACAGCCTCTGGTTTTCACAGGCTTCTGCCGTCCCTCTGTCTCTCTGCTGAGACTCTTCCTAGGCAACGTCTGTGGTTTCCTTCCCAGGGTAAGGTTTAGCCAGGTAACTCTGGCTCTCCCATTGCCAGCTGAGCAGGAGGGAAAAGTTCCTCTCCAGTGTGACAAACTGTGGCATTCAGGAGAAGACACTGAGGGTTTGCTGAGAGATGGCAGCAGAAAACATAAGCAAACTGAGAAACACTGAGGTAGCTCACTGAGAGAGGTGACTGTCCTCCTCAGCTGGAAGCTGTGGCCATCCCTGGAGAACCAGAGTACCCAAGTGTGCCTCCTGCAAAACAAAAGGCATGTGCTTGAAGCTCCGTTCTGATCATCTGACCATGCCCTTGGGATAACTTAGATGAATCAAGGTGATCTTCCTCTTGAAACTTGCAGGTTGTCATGGGAAGTGAGAATCACCACCACGTTGCCAGGGTAGATCCTGCACCAGCTCTCACGCAGCCACTCCCAAGTGGTCTTTAGCACTGCAAGAGTGGCATCAGACCTTCCTGCATGCAAGTTGTCATCCTGGTTTCCCACTGCCAGCAGCTTCTGTAAGGGTGCACTCCCTGAATAAACCCCAACTCACATCCTCACTGCCACAGCCACAGGAACTGTGCTCTGGATGAAAGCCTGAGCACTGGTCCTTTTATCTGTGGAAATAGATACGAACCAGTGCTCCATGTTTCATTATCTTCTTGCTTTTTTCCTTCTTCTTCTTCTTCTTTTTTACCATTTACATTGCATGCATACAGTTGAGCAACTTGGCTTCAGTCTTGATTGAAATATTTAATGGATATTATTCATTGTTGGTATTCTCTAGATGTTGTTCTCATTCATTTTAAAACTGCCAAACCTTCCCATTTTTCAAGGATGCCTGGCCTTTTAAATAAGGAAAGCATTTTGATACCTTTATTACATTTTTTTTTTTGAGGCCACATTAGCTTGTTTTTGCCATCATTTTGACTTTGATTCTAATAAACTGAATAGAAATAGCAGCCTCTCCATTTCTTAAATACTGCATGCTTTTCCATTATTGTCCACAAACAGTTGATTCCAATCAACTTTCTTCAACTCATTCCGTCCTCAAAATTATTGTACTTTTATAACCATTCACAAATATTTTCAGAAGTATTTCCAATTTGATGATATTATAACCTAGCCCTAAGGGTTTATTATCTTCTATATTATTCATTTCACCTAGTTTCATTTCCTTGGACTAAGTCCAAAATAGCCCCTGGTCTTGTTGATTGCTCCTCAAACTGAAAAAAACAGTTTGGTACTGCACTCAGAAAACATGCATCCAGCCTTAATGATTCCTCTACTGCTATGCCCATCAATGTCAGTATAATTGAAATTCCACTCTAGTCACTGCCTCTGCCTTTTTACAGCTTACCCCTTATCTATGTAAGCGTTTCCTGATCTACTACTTTGTTTTAGCCACTTCCCAGGTGCATGCCAGTTTTCTTCTCGGATTGTTTCATACCTTTAAGAGATCCTTATTCATGCTTCACATTTGTCAGTTGTTTGACGAGCTGAATGGAAAAGAAATAGCATTATAAGGAGCACGTTACCTATTTTTGGCTTTCCCCTCTATGCAGGAGTAGGGCATGTCTTTAGAGCATTTGCCAACTGTGCCAAGAATGGTTACCCAGGTGCAAAAGAAAGCAGAGAAAGTAAACAGAGGGCAAACACTCTTCCTCCATATTTAAGCCATGTATAGACTTTCCTACATGCTATTTTTCTTGGGAAATTCTGGTGGTAAAATAAAGCAGAACATTTAGGATGCTTCAAATAATACAACCCTCCTCCTGGTGAGCAAACCATGAGGGGGGCTTCCTGACCCTAGCAGTGTTGCAGTGCCAGCAGAGAGAAACTGCTCTTCCGTTGCTTAGGCAGACGCTCAGCCTTTGAGAGCCTAATTTGGCTTTTTATATAAGCAGATCTTCCTTAAACAGAATTTTGAGTTAGCAATGAGCCCTTTACACTGTAATTCCAGGGAAGGTAGATGCTTTCTCCTCGTTCATTAAAAAAAAGTAAGTTTTACTCCTCTGTGGCATGCTGAGATCTTGGATTGTTGAGATGGGTGGGTAGAATAGTTTACTTCCCAAACTGCATAATCTCACTGAGGATGCTGCTGAACCATGTGAGATTTTAAGGGGTACCTGGTGATGCTGAGACTCGCTGAAATGAACCCCTCACAAGCCTGAGGTCCTCTGAGCACTGACCTTATCACTGGGGGCACCTGGGGGGCCTACAGGTTGCTGAAAAAAGCCAAGCCTCAGCGGTGAGGATACATGTAAAATAACTGCTGAGTTGTTTTTTAGGGCTTGAGAAACCTCTCAACGCAGTGTAGAGCAGAAAGAGTCCGGTGTCTCACAAGATGCCTGGCTGATTACCACCCTAACCCACCCAGCCCACAGCCATGGGAAGAATGCATCCACTCTTCCAAACAAGGATTCTGCTTCCCCAGGGGACCCTTGGCTCCTTCCCCTCAGAGCAGAGCCCAGCAGGAGCTCGTGGGGCAGAGCTGACACAGCTAGAACATTTCTTTTGTCTGGGCACCCCTCCTCACGAGGGCTGCTGACCCTGGCAGGTGTTCCCAGCAAGCAGCTCACACCAAGGTGCTGATTTCTCCCTACCTCAGCACCTCTGGAAGTTGTTTGTGGAAGGATTACAATGCCCCTTCGTTTTTCCTGTGCCTGCCAGCTTAATGCTGAACCTAACCTCCCATTAGGGCATCGCCCATTCTGCAGTGCATGTCTAGTGTTTATTTCAGTGTCTGTCAGAGACCCAGGGTTAAAACTATTGGAGGTCCAGATGACATCTGGCTCCTCAGCTCCTCCAGAATATTGGCTGCAGTGTTTATCAGTGCATTATTCATCAAAACTGATGATGCAAAGTACAACATGCTGTCTGCAGCTCAGTGTAAGAGTGGAAAGAAGTTGGCAGAAATGCCTAGTGTTCTGTGAGCAGCATGTAATCAATAGTCTGGGTGCTTGTTCACTTTATGTTGATGACTATTCCCTCTGGTACATCTCTGTATATTTTTGGGTTCTCTGTATTACCAGCTGTGCGATTTTTCTCTCTCTTTTCTTGATACCAGCCTTGAGAGAACAGAAGGAGCAACCTTTTGTGCAGTAGGTGTCACATCAAATAAACTATTTGCACAAAGCCTGGAAATGAGAGTCAAAGAAAAGAGATATAGTTGAGAATTTCCATGACAGCCTGATATTTCTTCCTTTTTTCTTTTAATTCTTTCTTTGTTTTTTTTAAGGAAAAAGGAAAGAGGTGAAATGTAGCAGAGGTAAAAACTGCTTTAGGGTTTCAAACTGAATTCAGCTTTCCAGGTAAGGTACAATCTAGCAGGACTCCAGAGGCCTCACTGAAGTTACTGACACCAGTGTAACAGAGTAGAATGTGAATGCTTATCTTTAATGCAAGAACTTGCAAAACAATAATCAGATTCTCAGCTGGGGTAAGTTGGCAAGTTTCCATTAAAGTCAATGGACCCAGGCTGATTTACACCAGCTGACGATCTGCCCCAGTATCTGCTGCACTCTACACACCATGCACACACATCTCACTGCTTATTTATTTTCAGTGTTAGACCTGCATATGAATTTGGTGCTACAACCACCAAAGAACAGTGGTAGGTGAGTCTTATTAAAAAGGCATATTGCAGATAGCAACGACATTATTTTTCTTACAGATTTTCCCTTAGCATGCGTGTATCGATCTGCAAAGTCTTACTATTCCTGTCCAGTGCAAAAATTATAAAGAAAAATGGAGCTAAAAAAGGCTGTTTTGTGATCCAAAGTAAAACAGCAATCCTCAGGATTCTGAAATGGAGGCGTAGCACTGATCCTCCCGAGCAAAATGTAAGGGAGGCAAAGGAAAACAAAAATCTTGCAGAAAAACGTCATTTAATGGCTCTCCTTAGAAGGGCTGTGTGATTTTTGTTTTCCAAAGGTGTCCACAAATGTGTTAGCTGGACATGCATGGGTCAGTGTGCACCGTGGCACAGGGGGGCTGCTGTTCACCCGTTATCTGCTGTTCTCCCAGAGTCACAGAAGGCCAAAAGGTCCATGGAGTGGATGTGGCCACTGCTGGGTCTGAAGGGTGGGTCAGTCCCACAGGGACATTTTGCCAATAGGCTGTATTTTTTATACAAGAACAAGACTACTGATAAACAGTAAGTGTTGGAATGGGTGTCTAGGCAAGAGGAGCTCGGATTAGGATACACAAGAATGCAAATAATTTTATTTGCTCCTTCAACAGAGGTCTTCTGTTGGGTATTCAAGATTGAGACACGTGCTGTAGGGTGTCTAAGAAAAACATATATTAAAGGGACGATGAGCTTCAGACTTGAGGATGTTTGCCTCAGCATTGCTACTGGAACTGAAGCTAAAGCAACATTCCTGAAGCTGAATAGGCTCAACAGATCACATCTACAGCCCTTCTGCCACAGCATGTGCTCTTCCTGCCCGAGACAGAGAAGTGAAGTAATAGCTTCAGTCCTATTGCCATAGCTAAATAACCTTCCCAGGTGACTAGGGTCACAAATACAGGCATGAGGGGCTCACATGAAGATGTCAGGAATATCAGAGGGTCTGTCTTGGGCACTTAGAGACATCTTTTCAGTAGCTGCAGAAGCCCCAGTGTTGGGACCAGAGAAGGTGGCGAGCTAAGGAACACTGCCCCACTGAGAAGGAAGGGAAGGGATTTTGTACTTATAAAGGTTCTGAGCATTAGGTCAAAAGACAAACTGTCCTTGAGGATGTGCAAGACTGAGGGAACATGGGTTATGCTGGAGTTGGTATCTCTGCCTTGGCTGTATTCCACATGCTTTCTGCAATATGTGGAATATGTCCTGGAAGCATAATCTTTCCTAGAGGAGAGTTCTGATTAGCTCGTCAGACTGACCTGCTCATCTTATTTGTCTCAGTTCAGTAGGCATGCTGCTAAGCTCAGGCTTTTTGGATCTCTCTGAGTCATGGGGTGCTCTGGCACAGCAGATCTTCTAGGCTGGGAGTTAAAGAAGTGACAATGCTAGAGGCAAGTGATTTTCGAGAACCACAGAGGAGAGGAGGAAATAAAGAGGGAAAGTGGGTCACTACTGCTAGACACTGGTGTTCAGCTTTGACTTTGATCACAGCCTGTCGCCAGATCCTGCCACATTTAGCCTCATCCCTCAGGGGACTATGGAACCAGGAGGTCTTGCTGTGGGCAAGAAGAAGGGAACAGTCTTATTGTGGCTACCCATAAAACCTTCAACAAGACAGAACTGTGTTGCAGGGACTGTTTTGCCTGGTTGCAGACTGCAGAATTTGGACTGGAACAGTTTTTGCCTGGTTGCAGACTGCAGAATTTGGACTGGAACAGTAAAAGAATTTACTTACAGTCGTGTAACAGGTCAGAAGATGGGTCAGGCCAAGGACCAAGAACATGTGATGTGGTGCACCATCCTGTAATCATTAAACCATTTGTCACCCCTTGCTCCTGTACTTTTCAGGCTTTCAAAAGCTGAGCACACCTTCAACAAAAACAGAAGACAGGAATGTTATCATGAGCCTTGCAGACTATAACTAATGGACTATGTTTGTATAGTCCAGTGGCTGTCTCCTGTCCACAGGGTGCTCTGCCCTTCAGTGAACCCCTAGATCTGAGCGATGTGATAATCTACTTCATACCCACTTTCTAGGACACACATGTGATAGAAATATTAATAATAGTGACATCTGAAATATCCTCATTTGCCTTCAAGTTGGCAACAGATTCATGCAGGGATGCCTCTGTATTGAAATTACTTCTTATTCCAAAGAAAAAGGAAAATTTCCAAAGTGGGGTGCTGGCTGGGGTGTGGGTTGGGTAGTTTCATTTCTTGCAGAAGAGAATTTTTTAAGAAGTTCTGGTTTAGCAAAGTACTTTGCAGATGTTTTGCTTGGTAGACTGAGGGAACGTGGGCAAATGGCTGATTTTGGGAGGTTGTGGGTTCACATGTTCAGAAAACAGTGAGAAAGACAGTGAAGACACCTCTGGGGCATTTTTTTGAGGAAGACACCGAGTCATGGAAGTAATATATTCCAGTGGAAACCTGTTCTGCCAGATGTTATGGTCAGGTTCATATAATATAACTTCTTCCAGGGCTCTTCAGGGGACAAATAAGACTCCATGATTACCAGCTAACTGGAACATCATATCAAAGTGTTAGGATGACTGGACAGTCCCACCAGCCCAGTGTGGAGAGCCAAGATTTGTTCCCACTCCTCTTTGTGTGTGGCTTGCATTACTCACCAAGGCAAAACTCTGCATCTGGCATTGCTCTCCCATTCAGTGGGAAGCTGGAGGTTCCTCAGCATCCC
>NW_008587448.1:0-25101 GCF_000691845.1 Merops nubicus | reverse complement strand
CTAAAGGATTCTATGATTCTATCACTTTCAGGAAAAGACCAAAAATTACTTTTGGCCTTTTTTTTCCCCTTCCCTTATTTTTTGACAACTTAGTGAGAAGTTTAATGGTAGAATTATATGCAAAAGGTAATCATACATCAAAACAACATTTAAAGATTTACCCTATCTGCAGAGGTGCATCTAAAAGTGAGTTACAGAATAAAATACATTTGACAAGTTTTCGGTGAGTTTCATGGTTTGGGTTTTTTTAAAGTCCATCAAAGAAGATAAAACAGAGGAGACTGTTTTGAAAGGAACAGCTTCATCTTATACCTTGTTGTGATTTATATTATTCAGTCTAGCCTGCAGAGGAGGAAGGACACTCATAATGATCACAGCATTCTTAATTTCATTTTTCTAAACTGAAATAAATACAATTGTATTTAAGCATATAGAGGTCTAGGAATTCTTATAGGTATTTCCAAAATTGAGGAAAACATGAAAACTAAGTAAGAATGCTGACCTGTAAACGTTATAAAATTACATTCCAGCCTGTGACGAACACAAGCAGGGGAAACCAAGCAGTAGGTAGAGGATGACAAGCGAAGACAAGTTGGACTCTGACTCCTAAGCCAAGTCTCTGAGCACAGCGTTACAAGAAACAACTGATGTAAAAAGAAGACAAGGGATAAATATTCATGCAACAATTTGTTGAACATTGCAGGTCCAAGACTTTTTCCTGAGCATTTTAAGTTGGAATTTCATTTCAGATTTCTTTTAAATGGATCTGTCATAGTTCACAATTTATATTAGCTCAATGAGATCATCCTACTCCCTCAGGATCCTATTCCTACAGAGAACAACAGATGCCTTCGACATTCAGCCTTGTTCTTTTACGTTTGTTTCTCTTATAGTGCAAATACCTCATATTTTAGAGGGATTGAAGAAAGCCAGAAAATGAAATTGTCTCAAGAGACATTCTGAGTATTAATTTGGAATTAACTGCACATCTTGGAGTGAAAGATTTAAGAGCTGAAGGGAAAATTTTCATTTGGTAAAGCCTCAGGCACTTGATACCTGTCCTTGATTTTACCGTCCCCTAGAGCTTCTATGGGACATGAAAAAAGCTTTACACTGACGACCAAACAAAATATTATTTGTTTTGGCCACCAAAGTAAAAGTCAGCATCAACAGGTTCTTGAGAAGTGTCTGACAAAGTACCATATCCTGATGTAACAATCCCTTCTACAATTTCCACATGTTCTTAACTATATATTCTATTGTTACTCCTCATTCCACCCGAGTCTGATATTTCTTTTTACCTGTGTGTTGAGTTTATGTCTGATGGGGTTTTGGTAGCAAGGGAGGGGGCTACTGGTGTGGCTCCTGTAAGCAGCTTTGAGAAGCTCCTGCAGATCCAAGTCCATGAGGATAATGAGGCGAGTGAGGAAGGAGAAGAGGAGGCACACCACAGCAGCCATTCTTCTTCAGGCCATGGAGGGGATGGCAGGCTGAGCCCTTGCAGCCCTTAGAGATCAATGGTGGGGCAGAACCCCATCTGCAGCCCATGAAGGACCCCATGTTGGAGCAGGGGACTGCTCCCAAAGAAGTCTGTGACTCAGAAGCCTGCACTGGAGCAGTCCATTGCTGGGAGGATTGGAGCCCATGGAAGAGACCCATGCTGGTAGGAGAAGTTCATGACATGAATGATCATCCCATGGGAGGGATGATGCATGGCAGGAAGGGAGGAGTCTGGGGAGTTTTCCTCTCAAGGGGGAAGGAGCAGCAGAAACAATATGGGATGTAGCAACATCCCATTCCTGGACCGATTCCATAATCCCCATTCCTGGACCCCTGTACCTCTGTGAGGGAGAAGGTAGAGAACTGGGAGCAGAGTTGAGCCCAGAAAGAGGGATGGGGTCAGGGAAAGGCATTTGTAAGATCCAGTTGTATTTATCACTGTCCTACTCTGATTCAATTGGTAAATTGTTTGTGGGTTTGTTGTTTAAATTAAATTGATTTCATCTCCCAAAATTGAGTCTTTTGCCCATGACTATAGTTGGTGAGTGAGCTCTCCCTGACCTTTGTCTCAACTCTCACAACTTCTGTTGCATTGTCTCCTCCCCATCCCACTAAAGTTAGGTAGGAGTGAGCAAGTGGCTGCATGGTGCTTTGTTGCTGGCTGGGTGTGCTTAAACCATGACCATGATGATTTGACAATCTCCTTTGAACAATTTGTATAAAACAGTAGATACACACAGTTTGTGAAGTAGCTAGAACAATGTCCTATACGTAAGAACACCATTGCAGATTACTCCCCTTGCATATTCTTATATCTACATCTGTGTAGGTCCCTTAAGCATATGGATGGAGGATGCAGAAGGATTTGTCTGTAGGCCTCACTGGGACAATGAACGATCAAAAGGCATGCTCATGCAAAACTGAGTTTGTATTGGAGACTCAAGCCACGGCTGAAAGGGGAAGCTCACAGGGAAACAGTGTTTCTGTTCCTTCATAGCCATACATAAATTCATTAGTACAGGGAGAAACTAAGTAACTTAAATCAGATCTTGCCTTCCACAAACCTCAACATGCTGATTCAAGAACTAATCTTTAAGATCCGATGCATGGCTATCTATGCATTATCAGGGCTCTTTGTAAGGTTCTTTCCCTCAAGGGAAATCTGCTTGAAATATTAAATTTAGAGATAATTTTACCTCCATCCTTCCTTTGACATTTACAACACCTTAGGAACGCATTGGCTTTTCAAGGATATTTTCATCTATTAAAGAATATTTATGGGTGCAGCTTCAAAGAAAACCACTGGAATGAGAAGTCAAGTAAAAACAGCATGAAAATTTGCATTTGCAACTATTTATAGGTTAAGTCCTAGTAAGACAAAAAACAATATCCTAAAACATTAAAAATTTGGGTTAAATAAAGGTATCAGTGCATGAGTTATGTTCTCTTGTTTGTTCAGTGTTTCAAAGTTTGATACCAAAGTACACCTAGAGAACACATAAAAAGCTTGAGATACTAATGCAATTTAAGTTGGAAGTAATTAATTCACAATTAAATTGAAGACAACCAATAAAAGTTTTTAAAAGTTAGAAGTTAAAAAGTTTAGGTTTGTTCTGCTGAAATTCAGTGTTGTCCTGTGTAAACTTGTGACTAATGATTTTGTGAAGCAAAGATACTATGTGATTTCACAGAAGCCTCAGAATGGATTGAAAGTGTTTATAAACATTGCCATTGATTACTAACATCCACCTGCCCTTTAAAATGCTAAATGCAATAAAGGGTTCATACCCTGGAAGTCAGGGCAGCATCTGAAGTTCTGATTTGGAGGGGACTGCACAGTGTATGCGGACTCTCAAGCCTCAGAAGCCAGATGGATCATCTGATGATAGTATCCAAAAATTCTACTTTATTCACTCAATGTTTATTGATATCCCAATACTGTTGATAGCCTGGGATTGGAGCTCTGAGGTATTTGCCACACCTGTTGGCCCCAGGCAAGCAAAGATTAAGTACTAAAGGGACAGGTTAATGTTTTCAAGAAAAAAAAAAATAGTGAAATTAATCCCTTTTCAGAAACAGAACCACATCTTGCTATTGTTATCAGTACCATACTGTACTTACTTTTTTTCCAAAAAATAATTGCAGAAAAAACAGAGCTACTTTCCATGCAAGACTGCACTCATTAGAAGTTTGGGCAGCAAAATCAAGCTCCTCTAAAAAGACCATCTGTGCATACATGTACCTACCTCCTTTGGAATGACTGGAAATTCAAATATTCAGCTCCTTTTTGAAAATGAGGGGAAAGCAAATGCTTCTGTGCACTTCTAGATATTTATATAAGGGTTTAAGAGTTGAATACAAAGCACTCATTTTGAAAGCTTTGCTGAAAAGTATCCTAGAGAGTAATAAGATAAACATATGAATTACTAAAATGGGAGTCATATTGTCTGACAGTTCCTGGTGAAGCTTAGAAGCCAATGGGGACAAGAAGAGCATATTTGGCTTACTTAATTGACTTGGAAGATGGCAATATTTGTATCATGAAACTCAGAAGCTTTCTGAACAGTTGGACTGACATTTTAATGCCAGCCCTAAGAACAGTGTTTCCAGCAATGATATTTCTAGGGAAATTGTTGCAGCTTCACACATTCAGAGGCAGGTACAATCAGTTGTTCCTCAAGTATAGAATTACCTTACTAAAAGAAGTTAACATGGAAAAAACAATGTATTATAAAAGCTTTTGTGAAAACCTTCTAGTGAATAGTTATTCATAGCAGTCTCTACTCAAACGACAATGCTATTTTCCATCAACCTACACTTTGACAATCTAATTAAAACAGCATTAAATACCACAAGTCTTCTTAACAATGACTTATCAATAATATCAAAAGTACACTACCCCTAAAGAAAGAAGGTCACTTCTCACTTTTTATTTAGATATTTTCTCTGTTAAGATTTGAGTTTAAGAAATTAAGAATTTAAGAAATTGCTGAAATGACTTCAGTTTTTATAAACCATGTTGTGTTTTTATTTTGATAAACAGAATTTTCTGAGTTTTGGAATCATAAATCTGTAAGTCTTATAGGTACTTTCATGTGATAGGAAGACTTTGCTTTCTCTTACCTAGCACAATTATTTTCTTTGTAGCAATCAGAAATCCACTAAGTGCTTTTCAATTATGATGGCTTGAAATAAATCTCACCAAAATGAAAAAACATACAGAACTCAGGTACTGAAGACAAAGATCCAGGAGGAAACTAACATATCTAATACATTTATGTTATTGCATCTTTATTCAACATGGAGTCGCTTACTTCTATCTGCATCAATTTTTCTGATTAAATAATCTAAATTAATTAATTAAATAATGTGGCAACTTCCACGAATGCCAACTACAATGAGGAGCTAACCCTGTTTATTACAGGGGGAGATTAAACAGTATATTCCAGGTTATAGATGGCAAGGAACTGAAGAATTTCTGGCAGCTTTGAGCAAGCATCAATCGCTCTTATTAACTAATTACAGTTTCTGTAGGTATTATGGTGCACTATGTATTTTGCAAAAATAAAAACAGGGTGAAAATTATCCAGTCTGAAGAATTTATATTCTTGCAGAGTCAAAACAAACAAATTTGACTTATTAAGAGAAAGCAAATAAGAATGTAAGACTGAGTGAGTTTAGATGTTTTGTGTGATAAAATGAGATCACAAGCATGGTATTGTAAAAGCAGTAAGACCTTTGCTATCCCAGACATCCAAGCAGCCAGTATTCCCAAATTACTATCATGCCATTACCTGTACCAATAATTATAGATATTTAACCTATGAATCATTTTTAACAAGCATTATGGTCTCTGCAACATCACAAAACATTTTATAGAAAGCCAGATAAAGCCAAGGTAGAAAACAATTAGTAAAGCCAAAGAAACACTCATGTATTCTAGAAAGAGGGAGCTACAGATAAAATCAAATCCAGGAAAAATTATATACAAAAGACTGATTAAAAAAATAAACTATTAGATCTTATGGTATTGCTATTGTCTCAAATTACAAAAAGAAATGAGTTAACAGAAAAAAAATTTTTGAGAATGTTTCAGCAAATTAAATTTTTATGCCTTTAAAAATTTGTGTGCATGACAGCTTAAAAGATTTCACTCAAGAGTTCAAACTATATGACGACATATTGAAAGATTTGGCTTCTTTGGGTGATATCTGTTCTTTAAATGTTTTTCATTTTCTTCTGCAAGACATAAGTATGACCAGACTATTTTAAAGGTTAGATTTTGAATTCTTCTAGTTGTATCAGTCAGAGGAAATCAGAAAATTTCATTAAATAAATTAATTGGCAATAAATTACTATTTGCTCTGTACTTGTATATTCCTATATTACACAGTGCTTGCATTTTAAAGGCAAAATATCAAATTCTTAGGTCAGCAAGACCCAGTATTGCCAGAGGTGATTTTAGTTCCATATGAGCTTCAGACAACATATGACTAGCTATCAAAGTTGTATAGGTCTCATGCAAATAATCCAGAATTAACTTCCTTTATGGCACTAAATTACTGACAATTAAATTAATTGATCTCAGTATATAAATATTAAGAAACTAAATTCCTAACAGCAACCTTAGTTTTTGAGACTGTATCTTAAGGAAAATTATTTGCCTGTAAAATTTTCCACTATTATACAACAAAATATTGAATTTGATTTTTCACTTTTCAATTCACTTAAAGGAGAAAATATAATTTTAGACACAACCTCAGCAAAGCCACAGCTTTTAAGGAAATATGACTTGAGTCATAAGTGTCATCCACTATCAGAGTCAGAGACTGTGACAAGCTCCAGGAAAGGGCACTGCTAAAGGCTTTTATTACTTTTTATGTACCATCACCCAACTGTTGTTAAGAAAATTCAATTAATGATTGAAGGGTCGTTTATCCAAATTATTTAGTGCTACAAAGGAAAACTGACATCCAAACAGTTTAGATAAGGAAACCCAGTGATCTAGTACCCCAAATTGTCTACAATTTGTCACTTGTATTCTACTTTTAAAGGTAAGTCTTTATTGGCCTTAGAAAAAAAAATAATTCCATTAAATCCTCACTGACAACTACAGTAGCTGATGAAAAATGACAGACAAATTTCTACATGTTTTAGAGTATTTGACAGAATATTTCCCTGTGCAAATAACTTATTTTGTTTTTAAAGGTGAATACAGTACCTTGCACTAATACTATAGATTGGGTGTTTCCTCATACCTCTTCCACTGTATGCATATTTGTATACATAGTTCTCCCTATATATACACACATACACATATACTCATTACAAAGTTGGATTTTTTTTAATAACTGTGCCTAGTTATTGAGGCATTGCATATCATCCCACAGCAAATATATGCACTGCAAATGCACAGAAGCAGTTTAGATTCACCTTTGGAATCCTCAAGATCCCATCCTTCACCTAATTTCTTGCTGATAGATTAAAAAAAGCTACAAGTGTGCAACATGCTCTATACATAGAGGCCTCTATAATACTTAAAGCTCAGGAATAAAAGAGAACAACAAGCTGAGGGCACCACATGACTTCCTTTCTCCTCCATCCCTGTCCTCTTTGCTACCAACTCTTTTCAGAAGAGAAGCTATGAAAGTACAAAAAAAAAAACCTTCAACAATTTTACACCACCATAGAGATTACCCCTGGGGAGGTTGAGTTCAGCACTAGTCCTTCTCCAGGAAGGGTGCAGAAAAGGGCTAGCAAAAGCTTTGAGCAGACAACTAGAGAAGATGACCACCAGACATCTTTTCCAGTCTAAATTGTGTTGGCTTTTGGATGCTGATGAAGTGATAACAGGGAACAAGGTCAGCTAATTGCCCAAGCAGCACATGGAAAGCTAAGTGCTGCACAGCATGTCACCACTTGTCTTTTACCCTACTAATTTTTTCTTTTGTTAGTAATGCAAACAATAATTAAGAGATCAGTTTCCTGTGACCTTTATTTTCATCAAGTGTCCTCATATGTTCATACTGAAGCATACTGTGAAGCGAATAGAAAAAATAACAAGTCCTAAATCTGAGGAACTGATCATATTTGCAAAGCAGATATTCTCACCAATAAACTGACAGAGCAAATTATAAACTGAATATCTAAAGCAAGTCAAGTTTAGTTTTCAAGAAGACTTGAACCCACTTTCACAGTAAAATAAATGTAAAGCAAAAGAAAAACTGTATTATAAAAACATTGAAATTAAAGAATGTTAAAGCATAGAAGTTTAAGTCTTAATTATGTGAACTCAGGGTACCCTGGGTATGCCATTTCTTTTCAAGAGCAAATGTGTAAGAAAAACATTACGTAAAATCCAAAGAATTTTAAGAAATCCTAATCTTGACTCACAAGTTGGATGTTTATTCATGGATTTATTTTTTTTTTTTCTGTCATTTCTCAGTATTAGAACACAAGAAATTATCAGTGGTCCTCAGGAGTCAGGAGAAACTAGCAAAGCGATAATCAGTCTTGAGAAGAACTACACTTAACTGTAAATTCTTAAGAGTAAATTTAATGTTTATAAAAAAAAAATCTGTATTTGCTTACATGTCACTAGTAGCATTCTAATTTAGAAATAAATAGAAATTTAGAAATAATGTAATATCAAAAAAGTATTGGCAAAATATTCAACAGGAATGGTTGATTCAGAAATAGGCGTTTAATCTTAAAATATGCAATGCTAAATATGTTTGCATATTTTAGTTATATTCATACCTAAAGATAAAGGTTTCTGCCAAGATTAGGATAAAACCCAGGAGAGACTTCTTGTCCGGAAGTTATTTTCAGTTTTATCAAAATGTGCAAAGAATTCTATGAGTGTCCACAGCATAGTGCTTTACAATGTTTTATTTGCTAAACTGAAGGACACAGAGGTTTCAGTTTGGCAGGAGCTGTCTGCATGTTTGGGTTGAAAGGGTGAATTGGTTCATCCAGAGAAAACACAGGGGACAAGGGATAGAAGAGTTGTGTGTTACTACGATATTTGCAAAATGATGGCCAAACAAGTCTCACTGGTGCTAGTTTTTCATGTTTTGTCAGTGTACTGACAAGGTAGCTATGCCACTTCACCCAGGGTGGACACAGCAAACACTGATGGAGAAAATGCTCAGCATCTCCATGGCCGCTTCCTTACCATGGGAGCCAAAGCATATATCCTACTAAAATTTATCTCTCTCTCTAACATGGGCATATATTCAATCTTGTCTCAGGGGGATGTTGAGAGTATTAATCATCCTGTAATATGCCTCAGGCCCTTCCAGAAGGACCACTGGTTTTAAATTTTGCAGGCAATTTGTAATCTTATACACTAGTAACTTGAAAGAGGGCAGTGGATAGTCAAAACCTGCTTCCATATTATAAAGGAAGAGGTTTAAATATGTATTTTATTTTCTTCTGAAAAGACTTCTCCATTTCAAAATGTGACAAGAATTTTTCCTTTCATTATAATATGCTATAAATTTTTCTGATTTTAAATTGGAAACAAAGATCACCAAACATCACCTTTTTTTTTGTTTGTAAATTGGTACATCTACATTCACAGCAATCTCTGCTTTTAACATAATGCTTACAGAATTTGTCCTGGTAGCTAATACCTTATATTTTTAGTAGTTAAAAATATTGTATAATATTCTAGAGATAAAGATGGCAGTGTATTATTTTGGTGCATTTTCTAAATAGACTACATCCTTAGGCAGCTATTCCTTTTTTTTTTTTTTAAGAAACTTTAACATTATTTTACCTGTCAATTGATTCTCTTCAATATTTTAAACTCACCCTTCCTTCTCCTGTTTTTCTTTTTTTTAATTACAATGTGCTTTAAATTAAATCCCAATCCCACAGACAATTGCACATTTTGCTGTGGTTCCAGATAAATTCAGCATATGTCAGCATCAAATCTCCTTTCCTGTGTGTGATAGCATCATAAGCATCTCTTCTAGACCACAGAATCTGTGGCAGCTGTCCAAGTTAGGTAAGAAGTCTTTTGGTCCAGGGTATGACTAGTAGCAACAGTATCGGTATTCTGCAAAGCTCAACTTCTACTCTAAAACACAGCTTTTGTTGTCACTTTAATAGTCTCACTTTAGTTTCATATGACACCAGCACACTAACTACTCTGAGGAATATCTTGCCAAGTGATGCTCAACAACTGAAACAGCTATCCTCATGGTTGTGCCTCTGGAGAGCACGAGGCAGGAGCATGTCTACCTGCACGTGGAATTTGGGGACCATGTTTGTTTTAGAGACATCACAAAGGAAGCAATGCTGGAAAAAAGTGATGCCTACAGCCTAGAAATGTATTTCTGAAAAATATGAGGAAACTCATAGAGTTTTCTAGAACCTGAGATCCATAGAGCATAGTATAATACAACCAAAAATAAATCTGGAAAAGAAGACAGACAAATGCCTGTTCCTGTCAACTTTCAAAAACAGCTTCTCATGGAGCTGCCAGAGAAGTCAATGAAACCTACCAATTGATCTGAGAAGGAGTAAGCTATATATCAAAAGACAAGACAATGAGGACCATGAAATCTGTTTATGAGCACATGACACTACAACCCAGCAGGAAAACAAACCAATATAAACAGCAACACAAGCCTTAGATGCACCTGAGAAAAGAGACTGCAAAGACATCAGTTCTGTAAGAGTGGGATGCATTTTCCTGTTAAACCAAGGATGCATTAGCAATATATTGCACAAACAAACCAGACCATGGAGATAAAAACAGCCTAAGAACAACAATCTCCTCATACATTTAAAAGGCATGGAATACAAACCTTTACATACCCACGTTTGCTGTCTTTCCTCATTGTCTTACAGAAGGAGAAGGAGACCGACACAGGGGAGTGGGAACTGAAACGATCTTGAAGATATCCGAGAGTGCTATTGATTTGCTTTTTTATTCCAGTGCATGCTCAATGAGAAAATTAGATTAAATCAGTCAGCTAAATATATTCTTGGAACTGAGTTGATGGTTTTAGCTATTAAAGTAATAGGAAGGGAAACAAAACAGAAAAAACAAGTTGCATTTTAAAACATCAGTCTTCAGACAGGGTATGAGATCTAGTTTTACTTTAAGAACAGTGGAGATTCACTGCTTTTGGAGTGAGGTTGTGTTGGTTTCATCTAATGTTATTGTTGTAACTTGGAAGATTGCCAGTTCTGATTAACCATAACAAAAACAAAACAAAGAAACAAACAAAACCCAACAAAAAGATACAATACACAACAAAGTGAAGAATTAATAAAAAAAAAACCCACTCTTTTGTTAACATAACTGCAGAACTTTCTCTGAAGTTGTCACAGATTAAGAAAATCTCTGAAGTTACCTGTTCATAAAACTAACTCTGTGCTCAATTCATACACAAACAGACAAGTACATTTCAGAAAGCAAATAAAGAAAGCTAAAAAGCTGTCTGGTAATCAACAGTGACAGATATCACAAATTCAATTTAACTAGCCATTATCCTATCCATAATCTTTCTTTTAAATGAAAAAGAGCAACAAGTGAAAAAGTAAACAAACCCCAAATCCCCCCCCAGTCTGTGTAGGTCTAAAGACCCTAGCACACTTGCAAATCAGATTCTGGAAATCCATCTCACTCGCCTGTCCAGAATTTGGTAGATTATTTCTTTGTCAACACTAGATACTTCTGAATAGCCTTAATATTCCAGCCAATGGCCAGAAAATAGATTTTCTTTATCCTCTAATAAAAAAAAAAAACTACATACTTTCTCTGGATGGCTTTTTAGATAGAGTTCAAGGTAAAACCTTTTGATTATCTAGGATACTCATAAACAGAAACTTTTTTGCATACATCTTAAATTTATCTTCCATGCTTGTTCAGGTCCCAAAGGATTCAATTAAAGTATGGTCCTAGTAAATTAGTAATAGCTTTTCTTTTCCTAACTTGTTTTTTGTTTGTTTGTTTGGGTTTTTTTTGAGAAAAAAAGAAAACCAACTGTGAAACTTTTTTCCAGTCTGAAAATGCCAGTTCATTCAACCTCAGCCATCTTGTGGAAAAACATATCCCTTTACATGGATAATCTGCATAATTACCTGCTACTTTCACCAGCTCTTTAGAAGTTCACCCTGCAAACTTTTATGCCTTTCTAGGGCTGTGTTTCTAAGCAGTCTGCAGGTTTCCCATGAGCTCAACACCTCCAGGACACAGGTGATGTCAGGATTCACTACATTGAACTCCCCATCTTCTGGCACCCCAAGAGCTGCCAGGGTGCAATATTCTGGCTTCCACTAGCACTCTGCACAGATGAGCAAAGTAGACCCATTGCCCAGTTAGTGTGAATTCCTTCACAGGGCTCACAGCTCAGTATGTAACAGCTACAATGTGACAGGAGTCACTGTTGCCACATGCCTGCTTTAGATGCCTGTAAATCTGTTTTTGCAGGATGCTTCTGCAGAGGGAGAAACATTGGGAAGCAGAAGCTGGCATATTTTCATCTCCCTGAAAATGCAACATAATTTCTCAGTGCCTTGCCAAGAGTTTTGTCAAGTCTAATTTTAAGCCTTGCAAATGACCTGGCTTTTATCACTTCCTCTGGGAAATGAGTCAACAGTCTATTATATGTCACTGACAGCCACCCAGCATGAGGGTAGGACACTATCACACCCCAAGAGTCAGCTCAGAGAAGCTGAAACTCAAAGACTTTCCTGAATAATTTCCCTATAACAAATATATACATCCTCACCTCTCAAAGAAGCTGCAGATTTTATCCATTTGCTCAGCCCCCTCCCTACATGCACCCCAGTTATGCACAACCCTTGTGTGCTCCCACTGTTGCAATCTGTACTACTGCAACTACTGTAGCTTCTATAGTTCTGCTTCCAGACATGATTTTCCAGGCAACTTAACCCCAAAGATATTACAACAGCCTAAAAACATTGGCCCATTCCAAGTTTTCCATGTTCAAAAGAGCACTTCATGTACCAAAGAGACTTGTACTTTGCTACGACATATTTGAGGATGGGCAAGGATCCAAGTGAGCTGCATCATCTAAATGCAAATAAACGGAGTTTCTGCTACATCCCACTGATCAAACATGCAGTAAAAAGGCTTCTGCAAAGTTTAAAGAAAGGACAACCCTTCCTCTGTGCATGGAGCCATAAAACAGGTCACACAAGCACGCCACCATAACTTAATTTAATGTTGTTTGGCACTGACTTGGGAATCGTGGTACTGTAGATTTACAAGCTATGCCACTAGGAACAGATACTTAAATTCACAAACAACAGAGGAACATCAAACATATTTATAACACTATATACAATGTCCCCTACAGGACAAAGCTGGAGAAACTGCTGTAACTTATCCTTTAAGATATTCCAATATAGAGACATGTATACATCTTATGGATACATCTACATTTCTCTATTGCTAACACAATGCAACTGCGTTGTTGTTTGGGTTTTTTGTTTGTTTTGCTCTGTTTGGTTTTTGTTTGTTTGTTTGTTTGTTTTTCTGGGGGGGTGGAACACCCAGGTGAGAAAATTCCAGGTGTCACTGAAACATAAAAGCATTTCAGTGATATTCTGAACAAAGACAAAAATATTTTTATTAAGTTTTTATCAGAACTCGAAACTGCCATCATCATCATCATTTCAGAAAGTTACATTAGATCCCTTTTATTATTAGATAGCAATAATAAGCCTTTTTTGTTATTTCATAGTTGGATTATTAAACTACATTTTTTTTTCCCAGATTTTTTAGACTTTTACTTGAACCTGCAAGGAAATGTTTAATGGCTTCAAAATCAAAGATAAATAAGAAACTATCTGGGAAATATGCTGTTTGTCAAGACAATGGAACTAAATTAAGCATAATTTATCACCCTGGACTACATTTTGAGACATTACATTTTTTTTCTTGGAAATATAAAGAAGAGTTTTTAACAAAGACGGTGGGTAAGTTTCAAAAATGTCTTCTTGACAACTGTATGACTACTTTAAGGAAACATTTAATGTTGGCTGATATAAAGCAGTAAAACACTGGTATGGAATGACATAATGACTTTTTTTTTTGTATTTATTAAGGCAGTTTCGGAGGATCCTATTTACTGGCATAAGTGAACCAATTTCAAGTGTACTGTGCCAGCCTGTCCCCATGGCCACTTAAAAATTCACTAAACTGTATTAGCATTCCTGAATGATCTCTGGGAGGGCAGACAAGGCCTTTAGAAGAAGAGGTCACCTTCTGGATCTGGTTACCAAGAGCTGTCAATGTATTTTAAACAACAAACTAAACATCACTTAAATGAATGGTATTTATTTAGCTGAAAATGTTCAATGGGCAATACCACTTTTTCCTTAGAGGACAGTGTATTATACAGCTAGAAATGCTTCTGAAACTCAGGTCTCTGCTTGGACTCTTTTCCCCTTTGGGGAAAACTCCATTCAGAGGCACCTTAGAGGTCCCACAGCCCAGGCAGGTTATTTGCTTAGGGAGTCACACCAGTGGTGCATACAGTTTCTGGAGAGGAGATGCAGATGTCTCTGTGTCAGCACTTCTCTTAGGTCTCACTGCAGAAAGCTTTCACCAGTGGCACTTTCCTCAGCATCTCTGCTGCACTGCCTATGTAAATGTGGGTACAGAACCAACTGTCTGTGCCCCAGACAGTTATCCACAGCACTGAGCAACAGCTGTTGTTTATGCTGCAGAAGCTGCCAGACTGGGAAGGACAGTGTTACTCTGGCACCTGAATAATAGTTGTACTTTTTCCTGAACTCTAGCGTTTGACATTGAGACATGATGCCCAGCAATGAAGTCATGATGCCATTAAGACATATGAAAATGCACTGCATGACCTATACTAGGGTAATTTTCTAATGCAAGAACTTAAAATGCATCATTTATACCCAGTTGAGCTCATTTGCACTGCAATGTGACATCTGAAAAACTAAACTTGGTGCCGGAATGCAAAAGCAGGGAGGAATGGAATGCAGTTTATTGCAAAATAGTTTCCACCATATTCATTCTATCACAGCTCTGTAAACAGCTGTGCTAGCAAAGAGTCCAGATAAGAAATACAGAGTATGGAAGCACATTTAACTTGAATATGTGCCAATCTACTAGTTAATATAATAATCTGATATTTCGGTTAAATTATGTTAGGTATAAATTTTAAAATATTTTAACTCTGTTTTCTTGCAAAGACTCGGAAATACACAAAGCTCTAATCTGACTTGTTCCTCTCAGTTCTTTTGTTCCCAGATGGAATTCTGTCCTCTGCACTTGCCTGCCTGTCTTTCTGTTTCTATCACCTTTGCTAAACCAGTGAAGGAAAAGCAAGAGAGATAAAAAGGAAAGATGAAGTTTAAGATGGAACATGAGAGGGTGAGCAGAGCAATCTCCCCAGATAACAGTTCTGGTTTGAATGTCTGCTTACTGGTTAAATTCCAGAATTGCCAATACCATGTATTAATGTGTTATGAATCAGACCTCCAAAAGAAAGATTGAAAGAAGCTTCTATATGCTTCTGTAAACTCTAATAATTAAGAATCCATAGTTTGTTTTTAATATAGAGATATTTTAGCAATTTAAACCAACCAACCAAAAAAAAAAAAAATACAGACAGTCCTAGATTTACCAGAATTCAGTGGTTCATTTGAAAATTATAGTCTTATGTTGATGGGATCTTCTTTTGCTTTACCCAATTCAAGTCAGCTAGCAGAAGTTGAGACAAAGCTCAGTCTACCAAGCAAGCTTCTACTTCATAAAGATCTAAATTAAAATTATACACAAAGGCCAAAAGGAGCTGAAAGCAAGTTTAGGTGATTCTGAACAGCTCTTTTTTTCTACCCATCCCAAACTCCTTCAAACACTTGCCTCGTGTTTTCAGTATTAGGACAGGCAGCAGTTAGAGAATATTTAACAGATAATGAGAGTTCTGAGTGGTTTGAATACCGAATCATACAAAAGCTCACAGAAATCAATAAAATCTGACAGCTTCTCACTGGTGGTGCCTTTCTGAATGGAGGTGCAGGGAGAGGATTTTATACCAATTTTATTTTGGACTATCTTTCCCAGAACCATTTAATTTAACATAAAATTTAACAACCTGGGTAGTCTCATTTTATCACATTACCTTCAAGTAACATTTGGTTATATTTTTCTGATTCATGAAACTGCATGTTTTTTTCATAAAGATGGTTTGGTGTGAATGCATTCAGTACACTTAATGACATTTCCCATACTCCAATTATGTTTAAGTTAGACAAGCAATTAACATAGAGGTTAACTTTCCTACTTTTCTATACCTGTAGTTCTCATAGGAAGCAAGTGATAGACCTATCCTACATTGAATTGTGACAAGCAAAGACAGAAAACTTTCATATGGTTTGTTGTAAAAAGCACAAGGAAATTTTATCCTTAGTGGATATACCCATGAAGAAGACTGTGAAATAGAGGACAGCCTTTGATTATAGCCTCACTAGAAGGAAGGAAAGAAGGAAAGCTAGTAGCCACCAGGACAACACAAGTGGCCACTGTCAGAATCTCCCTGGTTCTGCTTGCTACTGCTAGGGCAGATCTGGGGTTAAACCTATAACACTTCAGAAATACAGAGGAGAAAAAAATACTCAAGATGACAGTTGATGCCTTCAAAGCTGGATGCAAGTATTTTGGGAGGCCTAGGAAGGAGAGTCTTATGGCCTCCACAGGATGATGTGTTGGTCATAAACTCAACGAAGAGAGACAAGCTAACTTTCTAAGTTGATTTAAATGACACCTTTTGGAAACTGGCAAAGCTGTCTGAATCTCCACCAGCTGCTTCTGTGCATTCTTTAAATTAGCACGGCACTTTAAACCTAGTTACTCAAAAGATACCATTTCTTAGGCTCAATATAGTTACTTCATGAATAGGTGTCCTTTAAAAATTCCTTTGCCTAGTACCTGCTCTTGAAAAATCCATTTTCCAAAAGCTGCTTGAATGACCATTCAAACAAAACAAACAACTTTTAACAATATCTTGAGAAAACACTAAATAATAATCAAAATCCCAAAACAAGTAAACAGAGACAATATTTCACTATGTGTGAAATCTCTGCAACCTGAATAAACAGAACCTGACAGAGGTTGCAATACCTCTAGAAACTTCACTAAAGGCTAAATGAAGCAAGTCCGCTATTTAAAAGCTGTTAACACAGAGCTCTACTAGCTTTTGAAAAAGTAGTAATCCATTTTCAGTCCACCCAAATCTACTCATATTTGTACAATATGAAGTTAGATGATCACATGCAAGTTTAGGCAGCCACATTGAAAAATTAGGCATATCCTTAAAACATGAACATGAAACAGTCAAGTGATGGGAAAAGTTAGTTTTTCAAAGTCTTTTTTTTTTGAATGATCAAAATCTTTATGTGCAGCTAGGGATAGAAACCATGAAAGCTGGCTGTAACCCTGGATCTCCCAAGGCCCCCTAATGTTACTCCAAAAATTCTACAGTTCTGAGCAGCCAAAATTAAGCTGAATGTCACCAGAACTAATATTTCCAAAGACTAAAATTCAGAAGTTTGCAAATTCATATTTTTAATGTTAATTGCACTTTTAAAATGGCATTAACAGATATTAGGTCAACTAGTCTGTTTTGCTAGAATTTGATCATTCCAGGTTATATACTTACATGGTTTTACATTATATATTTAGATGAGCCTGTATCATAGAAGCCTTGAGGTTTTCACACTATGTACCTGCTAAACACGATTCTGAATTAGCCATGTACGCCCTTAGGATGTCTACCACTTTCTGTTAGATAGGTAACAGGAGAATCATTTACTTTTATTTTCTTGTAGCACTGCTGCAGAACACGCTGTCCATAATTAAATCACCTAGGCATCATGGTATGTCAATATTAGTGCTGCTCTCTGGAAATAGCCAACAGTTAGGTGTGTCATCCTTACAGCAAAACTTAACAAGCAAAGGACTAGTAGCCACTAGCCCTAAATTTACGTTTCCTAGTAGCCCTTTTTTTTTTTTCTCACATGTTCAGCTAGTTAATGTCTCTTTCCTCCACATATCCCACAAAAACGTTAAGCTCTGGAGGGGGAAAAAAAAAAAAAAAATCTCAGTGAGATGCATTGGGCTCACTCAGTACTATCCAGAAATGAACCAGTATTTATTGGTTATTTTATAGACAGGCTAAAGTTGGGGATGGGGAATAATGTAACTTCCGTAACAGATTTCAAGGGAATTAGAATCACGTCTGCTAGGGGGTGTGCTCAAGGTCAGTGAAAAGCTAGCTAGTATATATGCATATATATACGTATGTATATTTTCTTAGCAGTCTTTATAATCAAGGGATTAAAACTACTTCTAAGGTTCATGAAATAAAATGTCATTATGAATAACAGTTATAAGTTGGCCTAGTTATTTTGAGAGTAACAATAAAGACTTCATTTTTCACATCACGTTTCACCTTCCATTTTTTACTTGCAATAGGGTCTGAAAAGTCACGCATCGCATTACAAAATAAATTCACAACACGTCAAAATCTGACTATCATTTGAAAACACACAGGCCTTTGGCAATCTTGTACCTTAAACCACTGAAGTCTAATGATATAAAGAAGATTATATTTGCAAATAATGTGGGCTTTTTCCTGGAAAAATAGAGAAAAGTCATACCAAAATAAAAAGATGACACTAGATGAGGAAGAAGCTGGGGCTCCAACTGGGGGCTGTGCTCCCTGGGCTGAGTGGGGCTGTGAGCGTTGCCATCTCCTGGCCACAGCAGAGCTGCTTGGCCATATTAAAAGGAGATTAAAGCCAAATACTCCTTCCTAGTATGTCCTTCCTAGCAAGCTATCGTTGCACCTGTGTTTATTTTACTGCTCCATAAAATGATCAAAATTAAAAGTTTCACACAGTAGCCAAAGTCAGTCATTTGATCTGATTTCTCCCTCTAGACATTTCTGGCAGATAAAGCTGGAAGAAGCAAAACTCAAAGCCAAGAAGTATCCTCAGGGCAGGAAGCGTCAAGAGGTTACAGCCTATATGGTAATTCCTGCATATCTCTGCCATACAGCAGAAAGTGCTAATTTAGGGCAATGTCAGCAGAAATGTAAAATATACAACTTGAGGCCCCATAGTTGCCAGCTACTCTACGTGACAGGCTTTAGAACACAGACATTCATCTGATGAGATGCTAGTAAGGTCACAACACTTAACTCTGCAGCTAAATCCATGGAAGGCTAGATGCTACAATAGTATTTTGGGGCTGTGACCCCCAGTTGAGAGCAGATCTCCGAACGTACCTAGATACACAACGTGGAAGGGACCAAGAAACTGCAAGTTATTTAAGTGTATGTCTTGAGACCTTGAACTAGAACCCCTTTCCTGAACCTGGATGAATCAATAAGTAAACAGAGTGCAAACAAAAGCTCTCTTTCAAGAAAGAAAGAGACCAAGCACATCTATGATGAAAGTAAATTCTGTACATGATCAAAAGATTTCCGTGTAAGATTTCAAAGGAGAAGTGAAGGCAAGCGAACTGCATTACTTCTCCTTGTGTAGCTTTCCATCATCAGTTATCTGTGACTTAAGGGTAAACAGAGGCTTTCTCAAAACACTATTTTCAATAGCACTTAATGCATTTTTCTTATTTTAAACTTGTCTAATGGCTTTTGAAGCTATTAATAAAGCGGTTAACAGAAGTGAACTCCCCTGTTTAAGTGTGCGTTGTGTGGAAATTTTTTTATGTCTGGCACTCAATCATTCATTAGGTATTCCCTGAGGTATCTATCATAAAGAAGACTAGACTGTCTTCTCCTTACCATCCTGATTTACTACATCCTTTCCAAAATAATTGGACACAGAATTTAAAAGCAATAGAGATATTTGGTTACATGCTTCCTTTCCATCAAGGTTTCCAAGGACATGCATGCTTCTAGAAGATAACAAAGTGTCTAACTCTGAATACATATCCGCCATTTGCATAATCTACCTTTATTAATTTTTACTTTTTTTTTTTTTTCCAAACTGGCTAGTCATTAAGGTTTCTATTCTTCTGCCAGTACCTCTACTGGGGTTTTAGATTTAAATATGCTGATTAACACAGGAACTTCCACGAGTTTATCATTTTACCATTCACCTCTCTCAGATAATACATTAATGGGGAAAAGGCATAAATCCCTTTCTATTAATTCTTATCCCTTCGGTTCTTATATTTAGTCTCCTGCTAACCTAGAAAAGCACTTTCCCTGTTATCCCATTAAAAGTATGTGGTGAGAAAACTTATCTAAAAGTTTTTCAAACCCTTACAATACTTTAATCAACTATATCAGTTTTACCCAAAGCCTACCCTAAATGATGCCCAAGTGTACAGTGTCTCTGTTCTCTGTATACAATAATCAGTGACAAGTGGTGTCCCTCAGGGGTGCGCACTGTAACAAGTGCTGTTTAATATCTTCATCAGTGACACGGCCAGTGGGATCGAGTACACACTCCTCACGTTTGCAGGTGACACCAAGCTGAGTGGTACACCTGAAACGCCAAAAGGTTGGAATATTATGCAGAGGGACCTGAACAAACTAGAGAAGTGGGCCTGTGTGAACAACATGAAGCTCAACAAGGCCAAGTGCAAGGTCCTGCACCTGGGTCGGGATGATCCTTGGTATCAGTACAGGGTCGGTGATGTAGGGATTGAGAAAGTCCCTGAGGAGGAGGACTTGGGGGTACTGGTGGATGAAAAGGTGGCCAGGAGCCAGCAATGTGTGAGTGCAGCTAACAAGGCCAACCATATCTTGGGCTGCATCAAAAGAAGCATGGCCAGCAGCTTGAGGGAAGTGGTTCTCTATTCCACTCTGCTAAGACCTGCCCTGGGGTACTGTGTCCAGCTCTGGATCTCTCAGCACAGGAAGGACATGAACCTGTTGGAGTGGGACCAGAGGAGAGCCAGAGAAATTATCAGAGGTCTGCAACACCTCTCCTGTGAAGAAGGGCTGAGAGAGCTGGTTTTTTTCAGCCTGGAGGAGAGAAGACTCCATGGAGACCTTATTGTGGCTTTTTGTTACTTAAATGTGGTCTTTGGATCAGTCTTTGGATCGATCAGTCTTTTTAGCAGGTCCTGTTGCAACAGGACAAGGGATAATGCTTTTAAACTAAAAGATGGCAGACCTAGGCTTGAAAGACAGTCTTTTAGAATGAGGGTGGTGAAACACTGGCACAGGTTGCCCAGAGAGGTGGTAGATGCTCCATCCACAGAAATGTTTAAGGTCAGGTTGGGTGGAGTTCCGAGAAACGTGATCAAGTTAAAGATGTCCCTGCTTACTGTAGAGGGACTAGACTAGATGACCTTTAAGGGTCCTTTCCAACGCAAGCTATTCTTCAATTTTATTCAGTAACATTAATTCTTCCCCTTTGCAACACATTTCTGCTAGTCTGAGCACTTCCTGTTTTTGTTTTTACTTTCTCTCATCCCTCTGCTGCTAGAGCCACTTTATGTGAGAAGTTATACACCATACTGAGCAGTTTGGCAACTTCACATTTGAAGTTAAAAAGCAACGCCACAACTCTGGCAATTTGTTACTATTCTTTTCACCACCTTGTAAAAAACCTACATGCTTGAGTGGTATTTCATTTTGATATAGGCATGTACTGGGAGAATCAAAGATCTGTCAGAACATCATGGAAGTCTTCTACAGCAGGTAACCATACAGATGGCTATATATAAAGTAGACTTAAAGCATTACTTTTCTGCATCCTTTTGAAAAACAATTTAATTCCATATTTCTTCCATACAAGCTGAAGCTCTAGCCATAAAGTTACCGGTCTGGTTCGGAAAGTCATTAATTCTCTCCCATTCAAAAAATTGCACTTTTCACATGTTAATATTAGAATTGGGCTGAGCACAGGAGAGATCAGTCCAGTGGATGGACTGTTGGTCTCAAATATCATAATCTCTGATATCCTGCAAAAAGGGAAATCTGCTGGTACTTCCTTTAGAAATACCAATTAAGAACACTAAATTTTTAGTGTTTTATACATTTTAATATTTAAATGGAAGATAAGAAGCTTGATGCTATCAATTATTTTTTTTTTATCTAATGTTGTCATTGCCCATTTTCCTTAAAAACCAAGGTAACAAAATTACTCTGCTTTTATTTGTGTGCAGTCACCTTACAAACCCTCCAACAAAAATAATAAAATTAACAGACTTTAACTCCGTATCTTTCCACATTTCAGTTCATACTAGGCTGTAGTCTTCTGAAAGCTTTTGTTTTGCTCCAACAGACCTATGAATTTCCTGAGTGTTGCATCTTACCAATGAGTTCACATTTCACATATTTTCTGAGTCTTACCAGGCAGTTTTACATAAGGAAGAGATACAACCTGAAGATAAAGCAAAAGAGGAGGTACATCCATTTTTCTGTACTAAGACCATTATGATGCCTGTCAGTGACTATGGAGGGAGTCCATTATACATGGATCATTTAAGACATTAATGACTTCTTTGAAACTATCCCTATCTGATTTGTCAGTTTCTACTGAAGAAGCCCATCATGCATATTAACGGGATTACCCAAATTGTTATAGCTATAGAGGTTTCATTACTCAGATTCTTTATTACACAAGTATATAATTAAAAAAAAAAAAAAAAATCCTCCTGAAGCAATAGTTCCATGGTAAGCTATGGCTCCATTGGAAGGTAAATGTAGCAGCAGTTAAAATCACAATCTGGAAATGCTCACAGGACACACTGAAGCTCAAGATCCCGTTAAAGCAATTCTCATTCAGGCCAAATGAAAGATAATGATACAGAGATCAATGGGATTGGAGCTCTACGTTACTGGTCTCATGAGTTGAGCAAGCACTGAGGAGAGAAGTTAAAATTGCCTCTGATTAGTCCTGCCATATACCTTTTCATCTTTTGTCCTCATCTAATTTTATGTCATCTAACTCCCAAATCACATCCTGTCTGTGTGAAATATGCAGCTTATCCTAGACCTTTCAAAATTCTCCCCAGAAGCTGTACAAGAAGCCAGTTTTGGAGAAACGGAAGGCCTCAAAGTCAGTCAGCATGACAGGAAGGGAGCCAAGGAGAAAGAGAAAGAAGTTTTGGGGACCAGTTTTGGTTTGTGTGAATGAGGTTCTGGAGTAGGACAAAGTTGGGAGAGTAAAACACTTCAAGTCTAGGAGAGAGGAAAAGACAGATTCCTTCAATTGAAATGGGCTGTACCATACCTCCAGAGCTTCTTCAGCCCCGCCTGGATTGACTGCAAAAGACAAAGCTATGGAAACATTTATCAGTGTATATACAGTATATTAATAGCAGGATAGTTTCATTTATCTGCACTGCATGTTCTAAATCTCTAATCAGTTAATATACCCAGTCTATAAAAAAGAATGATGTCAAGCTGGACCCTTCACTTGAGTACACACTCTGGAAAATAACTAGAATGTGCAGAAGTGAGTTTTTTCCCTCCCACTTACAAATTATGGGTTTCTCCATTCTGGAAAAATGATGGCTGCTTAATCAAACACATGACAACCGCTGGCACAAGGTACTCATGGGACCACAAGATGCTACGTTCATATTTGCATGCTTTTTTTGAAGGCATCACTTGTTGTTTGCATTGTACCATAAAACGTCTCTATGCCAAAAAACTGATTTTTGGTGTCTTAAAAAGGTACTATAAATGAAATCTTTGTTTTGGAATGGGAGAACAACAGAAGAGTTAGGAACCTTGGCAGTGGTTGGAGATTTGCAGCAGGAAAACAAGCAAAACAAACAAACAAACAAAACCCTCACAAAACAGAGTAGCAGCTAATTGTCAAATCATCCCACAACTGTTGAATAAAAATAACAAAGCCAAACAGCTGATGTGGCATATAAACTCTGGTTGTGCAGCTATTATTAAAAAAAAAATATCTGCTATTGTGCATACTTCAGTATATATTGGTTTAAAGAAAAGGCAGGCTTCTTTGGTTAGTACCTCACTTTCTCCAGCAAGACAGCAGAAAGTACCAAGAAAATAATAAATCTGTGTATAAAGGACCTGTATCTGACTGACCCATTCTTCATACTGTTAAATAGAAGAGGCTAGGAATGAAAACAACACATGAAAGCTTAGCTAAAAAAAGAAAAATCATAATTAAGAAGGATTTCAATGTTGGATAGTTAACTTGACTTTATTGGGGAAAAAAAAAGAATAATTAATATAAAAATAAGTCAGTGTGATTTGGGGTTCAAGGAACTACTGCAATCTCATGCAACCCTTTGTCATTGCTTAGGAGTTAATACTATTAGATGGCTTCATAAATTAAAGTCATCATTATCCTTATAAGATTAATCTGTGTCCTAAATAAAGGATTTTTTATTTTTTCTTTTTAATCCACTCACAAAGGCAGAAAGTACAATATAAAAATGCAGTGTATGCATGGTGCTATATGAAGAACAACATTAAAGTGTCCATACAAATTTAGAGAATAAAAGAATGTCAAGGTCAGAGACCAGTGGAATGCAAAAAAAAAAAAGAGACAATAACTAAAACACTTACCAGCTTTCATTCACTGTAATTAGTTCAGACTTACTGAAGATGTATTCTTGCTTCTTCAAGTAAATGCAACTTAAGCTGCCTGGAAAAACTTGCCCACTGAATGTACAGAGCACTTTCATTTTTCTTGCTGTGGCAACAATTAAGCCTCTATATGGCTATCTGGAAGCAAATGAGGTGGTATGTAAATTGCACCCCTAAATTAGCAATTTTAATTTACTGCCAAATAATGATATTAAAGGACTACAGACAACCACAAAGCTGTAGAAATACACTTCTTCAGATCCAAGTCCAAGAGCTGACAGTGTGGTTTTATCCACAGCTTTGTTTTATTTTTTCATTTTTATTAGAATTTTATTTATGTTATTTATGTGTATTTTGAAATTTTTTTTAATTTTTATTAGACTAGATCTTAGGAAGAAGTCGTTCAGTATGAGGGTGGCAAGACTCTGGTATGAATTGCCCAGAGAAATTGTGGATTCTCCCTCCCTGGAGGTGCTCAAGGCAGGGTTGGATGAGTCTGTTTGAGTTGAGAGATGTCCCTGCATGTCCAGCAGAGTGGATTAGATGATCTATTGTTCTGTGATTATTCTGGGAAAGAAACCTCAAACATTGCTTCACTTTAAAGCTCAGGTATGTTTTCAGTTACACTAGTATACAACCGATGTCAAACTGTTTCAGGTTAAGATCCAGATGCAATTTTACTACATTAAATCCTATTCAAAAGTTTTCTTCTAGTCAGATATAGTTTTGCTTGTTTTAAGATACTCTGGAAATGCTCAGTTTCCTTGGATTGCCAAGGAAATCTACATATTCCTTTAACAGAAGTGTTGCAGAGACATCTTAAGTGCTATTACCTAGACAAACTAATAATTTTTAAAATCTGCTAAGATCTCTAAGTGAACACAGAATAAAATTATGCAAAGAAGTTTGCTGGGTTAGAGCAGCTGGTTTTGCTGCTTTGTTTACATTTAGGTTTCCTAAAAGGACTGAAATCTATCATCCTGAAACAGCACAGAATAACCTGCTGAAAGCAGCCTCACAACTACAG
>NW_008587447.1:82558-93223 GCF_000691845.1 Merops nubicus | reverse complement strand
AACCAGTACCGAAGGGGCACCGGGTCACAACTATTCACTTGAGAGCTTCTCACTGCCATTCACTTGAGAGCTGTGAGGAGAGAAGTTGCCATTGAAGACTGAGACAAAAAGCTTGTTCAGGACCTCAGCCTTCTCCCCATCCATTGTTACTAATTTCCCAGTGCTGTTCTTCAGGAAGGAGATATTTATGGATTAGAAAACTAAAACAGCTCTAATGAAAATTATAATAATAAATGAAATATATACAAATATACACAAAAACAAGATCAAACCCCCTGATGGCTACTACGTTGCCATCACCACTGAGGCAGTGGAGAAGAGCTCTAATGAAAATTATAATAATAAATTAAATATATACAAATATACACAAAAACAAGATCAAACCTAGCCCCCCTGATGGCTACTATGTTGCCATCACCACTGAGGCTGTGGAGAAGTCTCAGGCTGGACTCAGTGGCAGTCAAGAACTAGATTCAGGAGCTGGATTCTGGAAGTGGATTCAGGAATACACAGACTGTGATTGAAGGCAGAATGGACACAATCATCAGATGCTGGCCATTGAAGAAGAAAGTTTGACCCTCGTGATCCCTCACTGGTCTGTTTAGTGTCATCTGTCCTGTTCACTCCTTCCTGCAGGTGCAGCCTCTTAGTTTTTGCACCCCCCAACACAGTACACAAGATTTAGCCGTGACCTTGGTCTTCACAGGAACAAGTATAAGCAAGAGCCTTTCTGCACACCAATCCTTGGCAACAACTCTAAACATGCAGTGTTATCACTGCTAAAAGCAGACACCGTCTGCAAAAATATGCACCTAACTTCAGAAAGTGCAATTGCTTAGAAGAGCTTTAGCTGGAAAGAAAAATCATTGAACAGAATTAGTTCTGTTCTAACCCAAACCAGGACGGTCTGATAGAAAATTAGTCTTCTGTGAGAGAGGTGCTGTAATATAATACGTGTTACAATCCAAAAAGTATTCAACAATATAAGAAGACAGGTACATACTAGAGATCATAACACAGGAGAGCCAACAGCAGCAAGTCTGCAAGATGTTTTTCTTGACTTCTTTTACTGATTATTAAAATTCATTACATTCTACCTCCTTTAGACTCCTCTGCCTTCTTACCATGCGTGAATACCATCAAGCAATGGGTGAAAAAAAAAGACTAAGCATTCAAAAAAAGTTCATGAGGTCATGATCGTGATTTTCAGATACTTTTACTAGAAGGTAAACAGCATCAAGGTATAATGTACTATAGAACACTAGAAAAGAGTTCTTTTGAGGTTATGGTGTATAGGAACACAAAAACATAAAACTGAAAGACACTCCCTGGGTAATCAAATCAGTCTCTTGCAATTACTGTCATCCAAGTTTTATTATTGTGGTCACGAATTTACCCATTATTTTAACTTCATGTTGGTGAGCAGACACTGCCAAAAGACAACGAATGGCCTTTTGCCCATGAATCTAAGGTTAATTCTCAGAGTTCTTGAGTACCAGGAAGGAGCTCTTTTTTACATCATGCAGCACTGCAGGCCAGTATTTAATCCATCTCCAATACATCATATTTCTAACTCTGGAGCATAACACAATTGTGGGTTTGGCAGTGATTTCAGAGTTCTGTGCAAGGGTGAGATAAATGAGAAGAAGCTGAAGGGCTACTTTCTCAAACATCCTTCATTTTGTACAGTGCAAACTCCGTTACATCTGCTTTTTAACTGTTTCACACAAATGTAACAAAGAGCTTTGTTGAAAGAAGCATCTGAAAATGCACAGAGAATTAACTTGCATGTATATAGAAAAAATATAAAAAGAACTTTACACATTTAACTTGGGCTGCATTATCAAGAGCACAGTTTTGTATTCATGAAGTGTTTCACCTTTTCAGTGCAGAGGTAGCTAAGTAATTAAGAGAAAAACTTGTTTCCTTTGATATAGATCAAATAATACACCAATTCAAAAAGTGTTATGAATAATAGCAACTAATAATAACAATTAAAACCCCCTTATAATCCAAAGACTGGTTTTGGGTTTTTATTTAATAAAAAGCTACTTTAAAAAAACCCTCAAAGTTATTTTATTTCTTAGAGTTAAATTATGCCTGCTGCATGTACACTTAAGAGTTTATATGGTATCAAGTCTACATTCGTTAAGTCAAAAATTGTCTGGAGGAGTTCTAAAGAAAATAACTATATTTGAGTTAAAGGTTATAACGTTGATTGCTCTTACTTACAATGACATATTTTGTTTCAAGCTGTTTAGCTGTACATCTTACAAATATAAGCATTCACCATATGAAACTTCAATTAGCAATGATTTTCAAGATATAAAAAGGTACCTATTATAATGGCATAGTGAGAATGTGTGGTATACGTTCATTTAAAGTGCTGTTAATTCAATTGCTTTATCTGATCCAAAGTCACTTAGATTATATTAAATTAGCCATCTGTTTGGCTTTCACCTTGGAATGTCTGCCAGATGCTGAGTTTGTTTATAGACAATTCATTTGCAGACACAGCCTTAACAACAGGCTTGCTTGTTGGGGACTATTCCTGATGGAAGAGTTTACCTGGAAAAACTGAACACTCCAAGCAACAACTGCTTGTTCAAAACAGTAAGAACGTATTGAGTGCTTTGTGTCCACTATTACACAAATTACATCCTCTTATTAATTTCTGTAATCGTTGTGATGAAGAGACTTAAATGGTTCCACAAAGCTGAATCATTCTATATAGTGCTCATTGCTTTGTGTCATGTTGTTTTGTTTTGGTTTGTTTGTTTTTTTTTTTAATTAAGATCTGCCACTAAAATTAATATAACATTTTGTTATCTACTGGGCATGGAAGCTTTCTACTGAGTCTCCAGATAGCTTTTAAAAGTCTATTAAAAAGCTGTAAGTCACTCCACCGTTGTTACACATGGGAAAAATATTTCCCTAACAGGATGGTCACCTTTCTTTCTTTCTCCCCTCCAAAATATCACTTATTCTTCATCACAAAAATGATACAAAGCTACGCAGGAAGATTCCAGAATTAGACAGGATTTAATCAAAGTGCTTGGATTTGGTTTGTTCATCAGCTATTCAAGAGTAATCCCCCATGGACTAGCAAATCTTAGTCACTGGTCTGTATAAATGGGGTAGTATGCAATCACTGAGCAGAAATCAGAAGTAGTTTATGCTCACCTGGAGACAATGTTTGATTAAATAACAGTCTCAATCCAGCCTTTAGTTGTCAGACACCCAACAGATCCTAACATAGCTAGAACTAGACATAGTCCTAAGTACTAATGACTACTGCCAGCAGCAAGAATAGGAAATTTGTTTTCTTCAGGCAGCCATAAAAGGTTATTTGTGTAATAAAAATAACTAATTTTTGTTATATAGAAGAATTAAGCATCTTCCCAGATATTGAATAAAACTTTCAGAAGAAACATATGCATTCTTATTGGCTAAGCCAATTTCTAAATGACAGGGATTAGAAGAATTCCTTTCCTTTGTGGAAGTTTATACTATCTTTGTCTATTGCAGGTTTTTTCACCAGAAGCTTTTATCTTTCTTCAAAACATTTTGTTCTAACCAATATTTTTTAAAAATGATAAACTAGATAGATTATGATCCAATCTGATTCAACACAGAAATTCCTGTGGCATGACTGAATAAATATAAAACTTTGCTACTTGATCACTGAACCCTGATTAAGAATAAATTCTGGAAATATTAGAAGGAAAACTAGGATGAGCTAAAGAAGTTTTGAAATTATGATGAAGATAAAGGCTACACTAAAATCTGGTCTGAGTATGATGCACTGTTTACAAAGACTGCTTCTGCATGAAATGTTTCACTAATGTATTTTTCCACCATTGAAAGGTCTCAAAAACTCATCACAAGATTGATGAAGAAATAGATTTCATATTTAACAGGTGGAATAATGGAAACTGATTTTTTTTGTTTCAAGACCATTTTTCAAAATAAAGTGAACATTGGTGCAAAATAAGCATATAATGCATTAAATTAGATTGTTTACTTAGAAAGGTCCTTTTTCCCTTTTATTTCAGTGTTATTAGTTTTTTGTTATCTGATGTTTTTCAGTATTTTAATTTTTTTATTTGAAAGACAAACTTGTATTGAAATACTAAAATTCTGCACTGGATGAGAACTCTGTTTCACAACAAGCTCTGAGAACTATAATGTCAATAGTAATGACTGAATACCTGAGCAGAAAGCAAGGCTTAGGAGGCAAACAAATTACAGTTTTAGCTGCCAAAGCAACAAGGATATATAAAAGCAGTGGGAATTTTCATTTTATCACAACTTTCTGATTGAAACTAATTTTATTTCCAGAAAAAAAAAAAAAAAGCAAATTTCTGCTAATTTTGAGTATAGAAAAAGAACCTTTATATGTTGTCTGAAGGAATTAAGCCAATATCTGGAAGACATAAACTTATGTATGATAGATCAGGGACTAGAGCACCTGTCTTTTGTGTTTTAGAAGACTGTTCCAATGCTCACCTTATTAACTGTTATAAATAGCTTCTTTTCAGACCTGCCTTCACAGTGAAACTCAATATGTTTCTTTCTAGTACCAAGTCAAAGTAAAAAAAAAAAAAAGCCAGACACAATTTTAAGAGTCTTTGTTTTAAAACCAAAGTTAGGCATAAGGATATTTCATGGTATTATATGTGTATGTGAGAGACAAAATAAGTTCTACTATCCATAAAAAATGAGCTGGGGAAGGACTGCTCACAAGGGCATGTAGTGATAGGAGAAGGGTCAGTGGTTTTAAACTCAAGCAGGGCAGATTTAGATTAGACATTAGGAGGAAGTTCTTTACTATGAGGGTGATAAAACACCAGAACAGGCTGCCCAAAAAGGTAGTGGAGGCCCCATCCGTGGAGACATTCAAGGTCAGGATTGATGGGGCTCTGAGCAACCTGATCTAGTTGGGGATGTGCCTGCTTACTGCAGGGGGGTTGGACTGGATGACCTTTTGAGGTCCCTCCCAACTCAAAGCATTCTATGATTCCATGATTCTATGTGACTCATGAGGAAAGGTGATCCAGGAGCTGAAAATTTGATAAGAAGATCATCAAAGTCTGTGGGTAGTCTTTGGACAAAATTTCAAGAAAAACACAGTCATAAAGCAGAAAATTCTAGGATTTATAGTGACATACAAGTGAAATAGATAGCATCCAGAAGAAAATCACAAACACTCATAAGTATATATCTGTATGTAATATAGTTATTATCTGTGTATGCATATTTTATAGAGCTATATACGTGTATATAGATAAATATATATAATATAATGCAACATAGGAACATATAAGAGTAGGAACCAGGCTGATTATGGACTATATAAGTATGTCAGTGTTATGACATGGAGTTTATCCTTCAAAATCCTGACCTTGATCAACCAATCTCTTTTCTCCTACAAGTCCTTCATCAAAACTCCCTTCTTTATGAGCCTTCCTACTCTGATCTGCTCACCAACTTTATCTATATTCCTTGAAAAATGTTACCTGGCATAAACTGAAATAGATTCTATAAAATTGAGAATGTTCAGTTGTAATATTCTCAGTGCATGTACTCTGTCTTTCATGTTTATAAAGTATCTGGCACACATATGGCACTGTATAAATGCATTAATTTAGTCTGCATTAAATTAAATTCATACACAATTTGATATTACAGGTCGATGTGTTGGCTTCTGTTACTGTAAACGTAGTTGTGATTTCAGAGAAATATCATGCATAAAAGTTTTTTCCATTGTGTATTTCTCCATAAGCCAACTAGCAGGAAAAAAAGTGAATAGAAGGAAATTCAAAGAAAAACGTAAGCAGCAAAAGAAAGCAAGCAAAGATAAGAGTGCACAAAATACCGAGCAGAAGAAGGATGGGTTATGAGGGAAGAGGCCAGAGGAAAAAAGTGAGATGGTAAAGAGAGAGCCAAACAGATAAAATATGGATATTGAACAAGAGATACATAAATTGAAAATGGAGAAACTGGCAGCTGAATCAACACAGGAACCATGGAAACAAAGAAGAAAACAATGTGCTAAAAGCTCAAACGGTAAGACAGGACACTTAAATCTTGTTTGAGGGTGGAACAGTACTGCAATGTTGTCTCTCTGACAAGACTGCCCTCGGGTTAAAGAATACATCTCTGCATCCCTGACGTAGTCATGTGGCCAAACCCCTTAATGCAGACCCCAGCTGACAGAAGAGCTATTTGTATAGCCATACCTCCACTGCATGCCTAAATCTTGACTGCTTTCTCTCCCTATTAGGAACTAATAATACTATAGGCTTCTGTGGATCTCTGCAAGAGATGAAAACCCTGGCTAAAACATCATAAAGATGACAGTAAAAACATAATACCTGTAAAGGTTCATATGAATATATGAACTACGAAGCCAAAATTTTGACACAAAATAGCCCTCCCTTAGCTGTCAACTCATGTTAAAGATGGTTTAAATTGCTGAGCATATGCTGGTTAAATTATATGGTTTGTTTCTTTATACACATGGATTGTGCTTCTCAGCTTGCCTAAGCCTAGGCATTAGCTATTCAAGACCTTGCAACAGACAGGATCCAGAAACTGAACCTTAATAAGTTTATCTCACCTGATGGGTTCAATCTGTTAGCTAGCTATTTGGGAATTAAACTCAGCATACAGAGAAATATATCTCAAAAAACAGAGTTACAGTCATTTCCAAAATGCATTAAAAACAAGATTTCTGCCCAGTTGGGTTTTTTTGTTTGTTTGTTTGTTTGTTTTCTATTTGTTTGTTTTTATTACACTTAAAGGCAGAACATAAACCATGAGGTTGGAAACCTGGATTTTATGTATTTATCAGTGTAACCATATTTAAAACTGTCTCCTAACAGCCCAAATGCTGCTATGACTTCAAGGCTATAGACTAACTATGATGCTGGTCACAGCCCAATTCACCTGACACAACTGCTACAGCATTGGACCAAGCAACCAAGATGACGAGAGGTGGAACATAAGTGGGATCCTTGACTGAAAGTTATGTCATGTGAGCAAGCACAGGAAAAAAACAGGTTTTAATCCTTCTTCCTGGTCCATTTCTGTGTGCTTTAAGGTTGATGTCATTGAATGCAAGACGTATAAATAATACTATGAACAAACTCAGGACTCATAATTCAGCCATCTTTCCAATGCCTTGATCACCAGATCAGAAGAAAAGAGTGAATCCTGCTCTCAGGAGCATGTGAATTGAGAGACCTACCTTTATTATTTCGGAATGAGGATTAAGGTACAAAATTTAAGACATCAAATCCTCAGCTTTGAAGGAACACGTAAAAAATTGTATCAATCACAATCACCTTTTGTTAGTGCATTTAGCAGTGGTTAGTACGTTTAACTAAATATTAGTGCAGTTCACTAGATTTGACATGCCCTTGTTAGGTGGTGGTGGGATATCCTGCATTGCATGTACTTGCTGCTTGCATGGAAGCCAATGGGATTGTCAGGCTAAATATCAAGCAGAACTGAGCCTAAGGGAAACGTTTTATTTGAGAAAACTGTAATCATTAGTGACAAAATGGAATATAAGCATGTCTTACTGCTGTCTATTTAAAGCCTTAGATTAAAAGTAAGGCAGTTTCTCAATGCCTTAGGACTAATGCTTAGGAATAGTGTATTTAGAAATGTATACAGAGTAGAAAGTTGTGGTTGACTAAAACACATTACCATCTGTTTCTTTGTTTCATTCCACTAGAGATTAATTGAGTTGATCTGAGTTAGCAGATACTCTCAATGAAATTACATAGTGTGTTGATGAGGATTTCAATTCAGCTACTGATTAACTTGTTAGAATACCCAAGTGAGGTGATAATTGTTCCAGAAATCTGAATACAAAATTTTAAAACCAAGTTACTGCTTGTTGTTGAAGGTTGTACTGACTTAAGGATTACTTCTCGTTTGTATCATTATCAACTGTATTTTAAAGAATTAAGCCCTGTGTATGTACTCATCTTATGAGCTTATGTGTATATAATACATATTTCTACCTCTATGTGTGTTTAGGTGTATGTACACATATATATACATGCATATTTATTCAGATATATGTGAAAGTCCTAACCATTCCTAAAGCAGGACTTTCATTTGTGTCTGAATCGTAGATTTTTCAAACAATTATGACAAGCAATGTCCTTATGATTAAAAAATGCCTAATTCCCTAAATCTGTTGCTGAAAAACCACCTGTATGTATTTTGGCCACTTTGGTCTATTTAAAAATCTAGCCTTGAGTCTCGTTTTAAAATAGGGCTTTCCAAGTAATTAACCTGAAAAGCATATATATGAACGAGCATATGTTACAAAATGATTGAAATTGCTGAATTAAGTGGATGACAGACAAGAGAAATCAAGGAAGTTACTAAACAGTCAGTGTACAGCCGCAGGCGCTGTGTCGTCAGTCAAAGGGATGTAATTTTACCCATTGCACACCATCATCAATGTCAATGCTAATATTTCCAAATGACTAACAATTATGCCAGCTCCATTGACTTCAGCAGGGCGTCCCTTGGGTGGAAGGCTACACCCACATCCAGTCACAAGTTTGAAATAAATGTTTGGAAGAAATTAGTTCTCCTTTTGAAATTAATCTTTGTTTCCAAAGCAATTTTAAAATTCCCACCCGAAAAGATTCATCATTTCAACTGGATACATATAGTAGCAGAAGCACTGAGGTAGCAGAAATCATTCCAAGCCATTCACGGCTGAGTGAAATAAAACCATGTGAGTAACATGCAATTCAGGAATGAAAGCAAATTTCAGTTCTAAAGCATGGCCTAGAAGAAGGCATCCACTGTTTTGTTCATTATTTTATTGAATTTATAGTAATTCTGTTTCATAACTTTATGTTCCACAGAATACAATTATACACACCTGAGCGTTGACATGACAATTCCATAGGTATTTTTATATCTCCAGAGGAAACTCTTTTGTGAATTCAGAAGCAATTCCTGCAGCAGTGGTCCTGATGAAGTACACCTATTCATACATCAGGCAAAAAAAATCTTTGCCTTAACAACGAAACCTCATTATTTTATTTAAATACATCAGCATTTGTACTAAAACATTCAATATGAAATGAATTCTGCTATTTGAGTGAGGCTTTTTCTCCCTTTTGTTTTTTTATCCCCAGTACTTCAAGTCAAGCTGTGAGGAAAATCTCTTATGCCTGCTATGCAATTTTATCTTAATCCAGGGTAGTGGGAATCTAGCAAATGAAAAATAATCCAAAAGTTAATGTGAAACAAAATATCCAGGCAAAATTTGGGCAGCACAAAATTCTTAGTGCACAGGAGGCCTGAAGGAGTATTCTGCCTCTCTTAGTTGAAGTGTGATTCTAAAAACTATCAACCAAATCTGTTATTTCTTTATTATTGATATTGGATTGCTTTATAATTTGACTGTGAAGCAATATCTGTACATTAATGAAATGCAAGCAATCGTTATGCACCAGCTTTTTCATACATACTCTCTTAAAATACTTAATATAAATGAAGGTGATGGCCTCAGTTTTGCAATGTAAAATGCAATGACAAATTTCTAGCGTCTGTGTCAAATCCAATCAGTCTGAAAATCGTACTTTATAGATATTAACATATTACCAGCGTCAATTTTTGGGCTGCTGAAATGTTAAACCCCTTCTGTCCTATGTACAGATACTCTTCTGAGTTTCGTTTTTCCAGATTTCACGAATTAATTTTTATTTTTAGGTATACCTATTTCAGATTTAAAGAGTTCTCGTGGCACCTCTTGGCAATTAAGTTTTTGAGAAAGGCTTATTTGCAGGGTTTTTCCTTAGGGAAAAAAAAAATAGTAGTACTTGTTTAGCCTAAATATATGTAATGTGTAAAATAGGTTACCTAGCATAGAATCACATAATCGTTTCACTTGTAAAAGACCTTTAAGAACACTGAGTCCAACTGTTAACCTAACACTGCCAAGCCCACCACTAAACTGTGTCCCTAAGCATCTCATCTACAATGCAGGGTTTTTCCTTAGGGAAAAAAAAAATAGTAGTACTTGTTTAGCCTAAATATATGTAATGTGTAAAATAGGTTACCTAGCATAGAATCACATAATCGTTTCACTTGTAAAAGACCTTTAAGAACACTGAGTCCAACTGTTAACCTAACACTGCCAAGCCCACCACTAAACTGTGTCCCTAAGCATCTCATCTACAAGCCTTTTAAATCCCTCCAGGGATGGTGACTCCAGCACTTCCCTGGGCAGCCTGTTCCAAGGCTTAACAACCCTTTCAGTGAGGAAGTTTTTCCTAATATCCAATCTAAACTTCGCCTGGTGCAACTTGAGGCCAATTCCTCTTGTTCTATCACTTTTTAGCTGGGAGAAGAGAGTCCCACCACACTACAACCTCCTTTCAGGGAGTTGTAGAGAGCAATAAATTCTCCCCTCAGCCTTGTTTTCTCCAGGCTAAACAACCCCAGTTCCCTCAGCTGCTCCTCATAACATTTGTTCTCTAGATCCTTCATCAGCTTCATTGCCCTTCTTTGGACATGCTCCAGAACCTCAATGTCTTTCTTGTAGTGAGAGACTCAAAACTGAACATAGTACTCGAGGTGCAGCCTCCCCAGCACTGAATACAGGGGGACAGTCACTTCCCT
>NW_008587447.1:0-82534 GCF_000691845.1 Merops nubicus | reverse complement strand
ACTATTTCTGATACAGGCCAGGATGTTATGGGTGACCTGGGCACACTGCTGACTCTTGCTCAGGTGGCATTACCCTTGTAAAAAAAAATTGGAAAAGTGAATGAAAACTGATGTTTTCTTTCTTGGTTTGCTACATGGAAATAAATGGAATGCTTGGCTAGATGTTTCTATTTATATTTTAATTAAAAGAAAAGGGATAGCTAGTTGTTATGGCAAGTAGTACCTTGACTTGGGAGGAATCAACATAGAAGTCAGATAAATTATTGAAAATAAATATTAATAAAATAGATTAGCATAACAATGTCAATTATTTTAACTAAATCAGATTGCTAATAGACCAGGTTTTGATTCATAGGCAGATGAGAACTGAGACTCTTCCATTACATGACATTTCCCAACACCATCTCTCCAAGATGGTTTCTGTCTGACAGAAGTGAATATTCAAAGAAATCTATAAGCAAGTGATACTTGCAGGGCTTGATTGCAGCTGGCAGTTCAGAACATGGATTCAGTTTTCAAGAAGAATAGTATGGTGTCACAATTTTCTGTAAATGATGGAATATCCCAAAGCAGGGATACTGCAAATAGGTCAACATGGGGTTTTAACGTCTCATAATTCATTGGTATAAATTACTCTATTTTTTTCTCCTTTACTTTTTTTTTTTTTCAAATATACAGGTCTAAATTGAAACCCCCAAACCATGTTTTTTGGTTTTGTTTGTTTGGGTTTTTTTGTTTGATTGGTTGTTTGGTTTGGTTTGGTTTGGTTTGGTTTGGTTTGTTTGTTTTCATTTTAGTAAACATGAATAAGTGATTAATGGCACTCTTGGAAGTGTTTTGTTCAGTAGTAATGCAAATAAGTAAAGCTTTCAGTTTTGACAACATTCTGCAAATCAAAAAGGCTCAGATAATTACTGTACATCCTGATGATGCTAAAGAGGTTTATAGAATCACTCACTTGGAAGTCACTGACTCCGTAGTCCAAGGACCTGGTCTCTAGTCCAAGCTCAATGTCAAAGCAAGGTCAACACTGAATTCAGGCTATGCTACTTAGAACTTAGTTCAGTCAGGGCTTGCAAATCTCCAAGAGAATTCATGGCTTCTCCATGCAACCTTTCCAGTACACAATTATCTACAGAGTGGAAATGTGCAGAGCTGAATTCAAGAACAGCTGATTGGACAGATACAAACAAAACTTTTTTTTCAGAAAGTGCTCATTCTATTTGACATCTTGTTTCTGAAATAAGCAGAGGTTCTCAAAATTTTCGTGGATTGAAGACTCCATGAAGACATGGAAAAACTCTGATTCCAACATCCAGAATAAGATCTTAGTTTTCTGGACTTCACAGTGCTGAAAGTATCAGCTCTGCTACAGCTTCACAGTTGCTTGGTCTGAAACTAGATGTGAGAAAAAGGGAAGTGTTATTAACACATAGTCAGGACTCTGGGGTTGGAATAGTGGAACTGAGATAGCTCAGCCCTGTTCCTGGGTAGGATGGATAGTTTTCATGAAGTTTTTGTGGTCTTCTGGAATCGCTCCATTTCTCTTACTGACCTTCACTTTTGGAAACTGTTAGCATTCCATGTCTCATTGATAATCTGATACTTGCGAGCTTTCCCCAAAGCAAAAGCCATAAAAGGTCATTTAAAAATGAATAAATCATATCAAAAGGGAACAGTTTCAGATGGTGAATGCCATATTCCTATAAAAAATGAGTAAAATGTGCAGTCATGTCTAACTTACTTTTGAGAAGCTTGTGTCTGCCTCTCCTGATGGCTGTAAGGCATAATGGTAAAACATTGACACTTACAAACCAATTCTTGTGCTTCGATTTCATTGCTAAAGAGTCAGTTTTGCTCAGGGCACGCTGAGATAAGAAGTAATGAAAGTGGTAGTAATTTAGTACACATTTCAATAAACTCTTCCCTCACACTCATCCAGACCTCACGGCTAAGATATGACATTGGAAAACCAATTATTGAGGAGATTTACTTAGACTGCCAAATGATACAAAGACTCAGCTTTGGCAAAGAATGGATTGCACATCCAGCAGTATAAGTATTCCATCCATTAAAACAAACAGACAAACAAACAACTTTCTTTTCTTTTCAGTGCATTTAAATAGACAGCAACATCCTTCCTGATAGTATGTCTCAAGGTGGGGATGATTCCTAAGACTCTATCTAACAGAAAACCTGTAAACCCTGTGTCTCTGGAACTGCAATATTTTTCTGGAAATCAATCAGTTTTTCCTTCAAATCACTCTACCTTGCAGATAGCATCGTATGCTTGCCTTGCTCTTCCAGGATGGCAAGTAGAAGGAAGACAGGTTGTTAAAAATCTTACCTAAGGAAACAAGACATGCAAGAAAATATTTGTCACAGAGGTGTTCAATGAGGGATGACTTATCTATCAAAAGCACTTGAACTTCTTCATGAAGGTCAGGTCCAGTGTTCTTTGCCATGGAGAACTACCTGAGTCTGGTATTCAGCAGCAGTTGGTGCCTATTAGTTTCATTTCATCACATAGAATAGCTAAACATCAAGATTTAATACATACACATTGATTGAGTTCATTTTGTTTCACTGAGTATTTTGTAGCAGTGCTGGCAGTTATTTTGCTATCAATGCTTCTGAATGATCAATGAACTGAAAAAGATTTGTATTGGATGACACTCTCTTGCTTCTTACTATTTCGAACAAGACCAGCATTCTATCAAAACATGGCAGTATGTGAATCTGTACACTCTTAGGCACTTGAGGTAATCCAGTATTTCACTGCTCAAACTCCCAAAATATATGGACTTCTTCACTAGGCATTCATTTGACTACTTTTAAAATGATGTTATTTTTTCCCTTCACACTCTGTTATAAATCTCAGTTGGCAGGTAACTTAAACCATGTTTGAAATTCTTACTAATTCATTAATGGCCCATATAGCCAATAATTTTCCTTTCAGATTAGAGTTTACTATGTTGTCTTCTGTGAGTTCACTCTTCTGTAGAGGGAGGTCTTATGTTTCATCTGCTTTGCTATACTTTTTCCTGAAAAGGTTTCAAAAACACATTGCCACCTGTAGGGTATGTATGTATTCAAGCACAGGACCCTTCCTGACTATAACTGTGCAGAGTAAGATACACAAAGAACAACTCAAATTGAAAAGACTTTTTTTCCTTCATATGGTCTCATCCTCAGCTCAAAGTGGGACTACTTGTGTTCTTATATCAGGCTGCTTACAGCCTTGTACAATTTAATGTGTGATATCTGCAAGGACTGAGATGCTTCTCTGGGAAAACTGTGAGTGTTTGACTACCTTCATGGTAAAAAAAAAAAAAAAGTGTTTTTATATTTCACCTGAGTTTTCTAATTTGCAAGTTATGATCATTGTGTCTTGTCCTTCTAATGCACAATTCTGAGTAGAGTCTGACTCCATCTTCTCCAAAACCATTAGCTAGGTATTGGAGACAATGAGTCTCTTCTGAGCCTTCCCTCAAGGTGAACTCAGGTTTCTTCCACTCTTCCTCACTCATACATACTGTGCTCCTCCTAGTCTGCTTCACAGCCCTACTGGACCCAATCTAGAATGTAAAAGCTGTTTGTGTACTGGGGAGACTAATACTGGGCACAATACTCCAGATACTTCACAGGTACCAAAAAGAGAAAGAAATGTACTTCCCTCAAAATGTTGGCTACACCCTTGCTATTATAGCCACATATACAATTCCCTTTCACTACTACAAAGCTACACTTCAGACTCATTTTCAGCCTGTTTTTCATCAAAACACCCACATATTTTACTGCAAAATCCCTGTAATGCTGTGTGCATGTAATGATATAAAAAATGTCTTTGAGAAGGTTTTTTAGCTTACTAGACTTCTGTCAATACAAATTTCCAAGGTTTAATGGAAACATTGTCTTGGCCTGACTGTGCAGTCAGATGCTTCACTTCCAAGTGCTTTTACAGTTCATAGAGTCTCACAGTGTCATTAGTAAAAAAATGAAAACATAACACATGGAATGTGAGATTGTCAGAAATTTTGACAAGGCTCATAAATCTAATCTTGATGCATCCTTAACTCTGTTGTCTGTTTAGCAATTGTATTTTGTTCTGTGAAACTGTTTTTTAAATGTGAAGTTACAGTTTTATCACTTTTTTTTTCAATTACGAAATAAAATCCATTAGTTTCACAACAGAAGCATGATATTTAAATATAAAACACAAGAATCATGTCAAAGAACACCAAAGAACAGCATTCTTCCAAAAGAAGCAGCATTCATCATGATATTCACAGATGTTAATTTACACACAGCTAAGAAATCAGAATGATTCTTAACTATCCTGTCATTGCTCTAGTCTCTTATTGAAAACTGACCACTGCACTCCTTATTGCACTATTCCTCACCTACCACCTTCTCCCACATGAGCAACAGGTTACTTCTCAGTCAAGAAAGAGCAAGTTATCCCAGTGGAATACAAACATCTGTGATGGAGGAGAATGAGAACTGATAAACACTTGCCTTTGTGACTCCGAGGACACTGTACACTCCCTTTTAGTAAAGGGTGAAGAGACCTGTGTATGCACACAGTTATATTAATTGCCCCAGAACTTCACCTCACCAGTCAAATATTTCTTCAGGAGAAAATGGATTATTAATGGTATTCCCTTCTCAGATGTAAATTCTCCAAACCAACAACCCATCTGCTACACCTCTCTTTGCAACCTGTTTGTGCCATGGAAAAGTGTCTTGACATGCAGCAAGGTAGGAAGCACCTTCTTTTTCTCTCCATTCTTCAACAGCATAATTTTGCTGTGAAATAAGGATGGGGCAATTGGGAAGAAGGCAATAAATCATATCTAATCTCACATAACACTTCTTGACTGAGCAGTGAGCTACATCACTGGCTGGCAGTATCAAGTTCAGTAGCTAGGATTCCCAACTTACAGGCAGAAGAGGTTTTTTTTGAGTCTGTTGGCTCATGACTGCAAAAAGCAAGTGAATTACTGCAGAGTAACATACTACTGCATACTGGCAGCTTCACAGTAGCTGTCTGAGTGTGTGCATATAGCTTGCAGCAAATGTGACATCATTTAATACAGCTCAGATCTCCTTCATGGTTCAAAATGATGGAGATGAAGTTTCTGACTCTGTGGTTAGTTTTCACATTTACTTGGAAAGCATGGATGTAGTTGCTAATTCTTCCTGCTACCTAGTTTAAGTAGGTCCAGGTATATCCCTGCATCTGAGAAATCAACTCATCTCCAAAAATAAATTTTACTTAATCTTGGAAGATGACATATACTCATAGTATACATCTATCAAGAAATCTCAGAAAAAATGCACTTATATGTATTTAACCCAGATTTTGGAATTCCCATATCACTGGTAGAGGAACTGGTGGAAGAACTGAAAGAGGATTTTATCATCACTTGCCTTTATTAGAAACGTAATCAATTCTATATCAATGCCATGATAACAGCTCACTTAGCTTAAGTTTTGAGTTGGTTACATCTGTTTTTCTTCTCTTTCTCTTTTACTTGTTGTTCAGGAGCATTAACAGCAGGAGAAATATAACACTCAAGTCTACAAACAGAGGCAAGAAAAAAGCTCAAGGAGTTAGCATGGGGTTGTTGAGTATTCTTAAAGGATTAGTATTGTGTGAACAATTAATGGGTTCACTACAGAACAGAACTGATCCAAGGTTACATTCTGACACTATTGTTATTGGTTCTAGCAAATTATTGGATACTGAGGAAGGAATACTAATTTGCAACAATTTACTTCTTATTGATGTTTTAAATTGTGTGTAACTCCTGCATAGAGAGAGCAATACACAAGGTAAGGAGACACTAATTATTCCATTGCAGTCTCTTTAACAAAAATAGCTTTTCTCATTGTAGAAGAAAGGACAAAACAAATTAAAAGTGGTTTTCTTTTGACAGAAACTTTATAGCATTAATATAACTACGTGAATGGAAGAATTAAAAGACTCAAGTAAAGAAGTTGATCTTTCTTATCCGAGTATAAATACAGACAAAACCAATCTGTACTGGCTTGATATGCTTTATTTTTGATATATACTAGCTAATGAATAGGCAGAATGGGTTACACTTTTCAATTTCACCTGGTTAGGGGTGAGATAAATGTTTATGTCTTAGAAAGGGCAGGCCAACACAACCTGTCATGCTAAGTGTGGGCTGCAGATGGATGAAGTGTATAAAGCCCTCTTTAGACAACTGGGAGCAACTTCATGATTGCAGGCTTTGGTACTCATTGGAACCTTAAGCACCTCATTGTCTTCTGAAGGCAACACAACTAGGCTGGCAGTGGTTCAGGAGACCCCTGGAGTGTGTCAAAGACTGTTTCCTGCTGCAGGTGATAGATGGGCGCAGAGAAAGTTTGCCCAGGGGTACAGAGGCATTGTTCAAGCATGGAGGGATGGAATTAGAAAAGTTAGAGCTCAGCTGGAAATTAATCTAGAGAGGGATTTCAAGAGCATGAAATAAAGCTTCTGTAATTATATCACCAGCAAAATGAAACTAAGGGAAGTGTGAGCACAGTGGCCCTCACTGCTCAGAGGAACAAGGGACTTAGTGAGTGTAAAAGACCATTAATAAAGTCAAGCTACTGAAAGTATTTCTTCCTTCAGTTATTACTGGTAAGATCTGCCTTCTGGTCTCCCAGGTCCAAAATCACAGGACAGAAATATACATATGCAGTATATACCTTTTGTACAGTGAGCCAAACCTCTTCAAGAAATGCAAAATCAGCTGGGCATGAACATGCCAACTGGGCAGTGTACACGCAATGCCTTGAATAATAGATGATCCTCCAGTTTCATAGCATGGCTGCAAAGGAACTGCATCACCACAGACCTGATAAACTCAGTGTTTCAGAAAAACATTTGTTACATACACCTCTGCAGAATTAATTTGTTCAGCCTACTAGAAATCTTAAACAAACTTTAGCAAACTCACCCTACTACCTTTCAGTAGAAGGGTGGTATTAATTTGCCCAAACACAGACAACTAGTGCCATTTGAGATACCTTATGCTGCCAGAAATTTCTATATTGGGTTGACAGATATGACACACCACTATAGATAAATCTGTGTCCTTCTGAAGGTCAGACTGAGCACTCGAGGAACTCTAAAGTTACACTGGATATCATTTAAGCAGTTTAGGTAAATGAATTCAGATCTTTTGTACTTAACTTTAAAGCCAAAAGACACTGGCTCAGCTCTACCAGCTTCACATTACTGTAGCAAGAATATTGTAATACTATCCTTCTGGTTTCCTTAAACTGTAATTGAAGATACACATTAGGAACATTGTTGTCAAGAAATGTGACTAAGATACAAATAAAAAGGCTTAGGAAAAAGCTTTAAACCTAAGGGTCTTTCTCAACAAGTCAACCAGCTGCCAATTTTGAAAGAATTCTTCAATATGCATTTTTGCTATGTCTTCAAGGGCAGCTATTTTCTTTAGGGATACCTGCCACCTTATCTACTTTCCAAGTCCAAAAGTAATCCACTTGAAAATGCGGATGTTATACCTTTGAGGTCTTATGTGACTAGTTCCAAGTCGTAACATGCTTACATTATGCCTTTGCAAGCACTCTGAGCTACACATGAAAAACTAGGCTCTGCATTAAGCGAACACTCCCGTGTATATTTGAGAATGAGACATCTGTGGAGGAATTACAGGCACTTTTTTTTGATGCTGAATTTTTAAGCTCTTGTTTCCAGGGCTTTAGAAAATGTGTTTCAGCACCTGGATGTGAGATATCTTTTGAAATCCAGGAAGGATCTTGTTACCTGCTAGGCTTAATTTAAGAATCTGGGGACATCATTAAGTGAAAAATCTGTTTTCTTGTTCATCTGTGCACCTACTTGCAGTAATTTCATCAAAAGCACCTGCCACTTTTTGTGAGCAGTTATTTCCCAGGACAGCAGCACATTTCTAATCTTTGGCCACTGCTTTAAGAGGACTCTGTATCTACCAATCTGTATCTTTCCACTCCTTTCTGAAGGCTTACTTGCTTTCTGGTATCAAGATTTGGTGGCAAAGAAATTTAGGAAAAATCAGATCATGTCAGTTCAAGATGTCTTGACTTTTATGAAAGTAACTAGTAAAAGAATGCTTCCACCTCCAGCAATACTGGAAATAAACTCAGTCGAGTCCATTCGGAAAGAGCTGATGTTAAAACCTCTCTTTTCTTCAAGTTTTCCATGCTCAAAGGTTTAGTGGCACCAAAAGCTGTAGGAAACTGCTGGAGATCTTGCTTTCAACAGGAAAATAATAAACAAAAGGCTACCCTGTTCTTTGCATCCTGTTCCTACAGAGTTTGACTGTCACCCAGGTTTAGAATTAGAGTTCTTTCTTTACTTGTAGCATCTCCAACTTTCTTAAAGCATAATGTCCCAATGAGTCTTGACTTATCCTGCACCTCTGGGGTGGCTACTTACACTGTTGCCAGAATACTGTTAACTTGTTCAGATACAGTTCATCTGGATAATGGACAGAAGATGACATTGCTCTCAGAAGACTTAAAAATATTTTGTAAGCTAGTAGGAATGTTAAAGAAAACAAAACAGAAATCAGACTGGAGACTGTTCTGTTATTAAACATATATTAAAGTAGATTTTTTTTTTTTCACTTGGATCAGAGAAACCTACTGTGAAGTGCGTTAATGAAAATACAGAAGCATCCATGTAATCTTGTTTTCACTTGCAATACGTGGAAAACATATATTGTTATTGTTTAGTGAAGTCATAGCTATTTATTTAAGTGAGAGGAGGAAACATTTTAAATGCCTAAGAGAACCATGAACAGATTGTGATGGTAGGAAATGCACAGTTGTCTTTTACTCATCCCCGCTCCTTCACTCTGAGGAATTAAAAAAAAACCAAAACAAAAACCCTAGAATTATGATACTCACAGCAGTATTTGATATGAAAAGTCATTTTTAGAATGGATTTACAAAAGTCCATGATTATCATACTTTTGGACTTATTTCTCGAATAGGACCAACCAACTCCCCATAAGATGAATACTTTCCAGGAGCACTTTAAAATTATTATATCAGCAAATTTTAGGCTGAGCTGTTCTTTTCAGGTGGACTGCAGGAGTTAGATATTTGATTCGCATTTAAAAATCAGCAACAAGGTCTCTTGTGAAAATGCCACTGTTGGAGCCAAATGGCAAATATGTCAACGCAAATGCATGTCAAGGTACAGCCAAGGTGATCTGAGCAGGTTCATAACACTAAGGACATATTTAAGCACTTCTCTGAAATACAATGACATTTTTGCACGTTTTTCTCATTGCCAGAATTATAAATGTCATAAAATTTCGTAATAGCTAAGGAATTCCCACAAAAAATGGAACTCATAGAAGTAACATGCAACTCAGGGCTGTTCTCTCGTGAGTAATGAATTACATAGGATCTGTAAAAAATGGTTCATAACACTAAGGACATATTTAAGCACTTCTCTGAAATACAATGACATTTTTGCACGTTTTTCTCATTGCCAGAATTATAAATGTCATAAAATTTCGTAATAGCTAAGGAATTCCCACAAAAAAATGGAACTCATAGAAGTAACATGCAACTCAGGGCTGTTCTCTTGTGAGTAATTACATAGGATCTGTAAAAAATGCAAAGAAACTATGGAATATTGATATTGTGTTTTAGCATTATATGGAAAGCTGAAAATAAAAATCAACCTCATGAAACAGTTCCACCAGCTGGAGATAAGGTTAATGAAAACTCCTCTTTCAGACAAAAGGATTGTGACTCCGGTCACTAAGAAAAAACAGAATATGATTCACAAAAAGCACAAGGTAACTGCTAAAGGAGATTATAGAATTTTTGGGGGGAGGGAAAAATAAAAAAAAAAGAAGGAAAAAACCCCGAAATCCTAAGCTCACCATCCTTTGTATAGTACAATCATTAGTGAAAGAAACACTGTGAGAAATTTTATTGATGAGCACTAGTGCAAAAGTGTTGCTATAACATTATGTATATATGAAGAAAAGTTTACAAACCAGATGACATTAGACAAAAAAAATTGCAAAGCTGTAATTTTAGTACTGTGTGGATGGGAGATTTAGAAGCAATGCTTTTTTCCTTTTAGCTCAGCCCCACTGACCTTGGACAAATCATTTCTGCTCACTGGTCTCTGCTTCTCAATCTGTAAAACAGAAATACTGATATTTATACTACTTCATAAATCACTTGAGCATGAATAGATGAAAAGTCCTCTATACTGGTTAAAGGATATTTATTATATTTACCTGTGTCTGAGTTAAAAAAAATTCCTTCTTAGCAGAACTGAAAGACTGGACCTTTGAATGCCAGTTCTGGACAACTACTTGCAAACACACAACACAACATGTTACTTTCCACTATTTAAGAAGCCTTCCCAAGGTGCTTCTCAAGACCCAGTCCTCCTCTGAAATAAAGTACAGACAACACCAACAGGACCAATATCTACAGGACTGTAAAGTACATCATACATTTCACCAAGGTGAAGAGATAAAAGTTAGCTTGGACATTATTTTTTTCCCTCTAACAACTAAAATTGCTTTTCAATTCATCAGATTAAAACATCCTGTGGTAGCTATTGGTGGCTAGAGACACTTAGGTGGTAGCAACACCCTTTAGAATATTCACAGATAAGGATTTTAATATGATTTTCTTATTATATAGTTAGAACATCAAGATACCCCTGAAAATCTCTATGAGAATTAAAAAAATAAAAAACAAAAAAGAGGCTCAACATCAGCAAATTCTTGAAGGAATATTGTACCCTTTGTACAACAATTAGCAGAAGTTTTGTCAGTCTTTGACAATTTTGACTTATGTGATCAGCATTTTCACATGGCAGATGCTAAAATCTGTGATTTTTATATGGGCAGTTCTACAGTTCTCTTGCAGCAGTCTTATCTTGTATTTATTCTGCCTATACACATACATGGTTACATTTTTCCCCCTTGAGCCTCTCTAATCTTTCTAGTCGCTATCCAGAAATACTAGGTATGCCAATCTTTATTTTTCTTAATCCTCTAGTGAGGTGTGATCTAGTCACCTAGCTTTTGTTTGATCTTCTTCAAGATTTATTCAGACCAAATCTTTTGTATGAATTTCCTGTAGGAGTTAGAAAAGCAAGATATATCTTTTTCACTGGTGCAGGGAAGTCTGAAAGTATATTTCTGACATAAAGCATTACTCATCAATGAGCAATATAAGAATGAGAAAAAGCCATTAATATAGTTAATGATTCTTAATTACTTAATGGAATGCCTGTTACATGATTCTTTAAGTGTCTCAGCATTTCCATGTATTATTGATAGTCAATTAGGTACACACGAAAGAGCTGGGAGAACTATTTGCAGCAAACAATTTATTTGATAAATTTAGCCTTCCATTCTGTTTTTGAATTACCTATAAGCAGGCTTTGATTGTTACAAATGCCATTGTTACTCTAAGGAAATCTTTTAAGCAAGGGTGTTCCAGCCTCTGCTCTGATTGTGAATTATTTTATATCCTATTGCTTTCTAGGTATGAGTTATTATTTTTCCTCCAAAACAATATTTATCTCTTCAGTGTGGTATCATATTCTGTTCCTCCACTGGATGGATACCAAACTCAGACTCTTCCTGATTCCTCCTCCTTCTAGACTAGACTCATTCAGCTTGGGCCAGCCACAGAGCTCGACCTTACACTAGGTTTGTCCTCCAGATTTCTTTATCCAAAAAAGCATGAAAACCAGAAGGTATCACCATCTTATCAAATAAATGCAACACAGTTGTCAAACAAGTCGGAATTCAAAGAAGGGACATCATTTGAATCAAATCAGAAAGTATAGATTTTAGCATTTAGTTTCCTATTGCCTGTCATGCCCTTAATGGGTTGGTTTACTTACATACTAAACACAGACTTTCAATGATTTAGAGCATTATGTGTCTGGTTCTGTGAAAACTATTTGCCTGGAGATATTAATGTCATCACATGCCAAATATGGTGTGTAGACTCACATGAGTCCTTTGAGGGACTACAAAAGTCCTGTTAATTAGTCTAAAAAGTGTTTGCTTAACAGTCATATTATTAAGTTAATACAACTTGCACAACTACAAAAATTAAAGCAATTTTTTTTTTTTATTTTAAGATTGTTTTAGCTAAAAAAAAGTATTTTGCAGTTTAGCCTCAGATGACGAAATTAGGCTCAGGTGCCCACAACAGTCACTTTTCACTGGGACAAAGAGAATTTTCTTTTAAGGATGCCCAGATCTGGCAGACTGGGGTCTAGTAGGGCCCAGTCTTCCCTTCCTTTTTCCAACAGATGAGATAGCTTTTCTTCCCAGCTCCCACACAGAGTGGCAGAACATGTATTCTCAGTAGGCAAATACACTGTAGATACAGCCAGTTGGGTTTTGACTATCTCCAAGGACAAAGACTTTAAACATCTCTGAGCAACCTGTTCCGTTGTTTGACCACCTGCACAGTAAAAAATGATTTTTCTTATGTTTAAAAAAAGGTTAATTAATTTTGTGCCCATTGCCTCTTACTTAAGTACCACTGAGAATAGTCTGGATACATCTTTTCTCACCTCATCAGATATTTTTGTATTACATTTACACACACTGATGAGATCCCTTTCAGACTTCTGTTCCAGGCTTACAGCCCCAGCCCTCTCAGCTTTCCCTTGCATGTCAGAACTTCCAGTCCCTTAATCATTTTTATGATCCTGCTCCGGACATGCTTCAGTGTGTCCATCTCTGTACTGAGGAGCCCAGAAATGGGCACAGCACTAGATACTACCTCACCAGTGCTGAGTAGAGAAGAAGGATCACCTCCTTCCATCTGCTGGTGATGCTTCCCCTAATACACCCCATTAGGCTATTGGCCTTCTTTCCCACAAGAGCACACTGCTGGTTCACAGTCAGCTTGTTGTCCCCCAGGACTTTTCTGCAAAGCCTCTTTCCTGGCATATGGGAATATTCATTCAGAGATGTAGGACTTGGCATTTCCCCTTTATCAAACTCCATGAAATTCCTGTCAGGATTAAGGATTAAGAATACACTAAAAGGATAAATAGAATCTCAACCAATGTTCTTCAGGAACAAAATCTGTCCTCTCTGTCTGAGATGAGCTGTACCTTGCAGGCATGCTTGAAAATTCACATTGTGTGGGTGGTGTCAACAGATTTGCATAGGCTGGTTGTGCTGGGAAAGCTCTTAAACAGTCTGGATGTTGGGTCTTTGTGGGGTCCACTTATTCCAGTATCTTTAGAGAAATTAATGTAATACTGTTCTCACAGTCTTTATGACTGCTTTCTGTAAATCTTGTCTTAGAACTGAGGTATAGCTCATTCCTAATTCTGATAGATAAAACTGGGTGATTCGAAGAGAAAATGTGAAAATGAATGAGCCTTTAAGAAAGCAACAATTTTTCAGTTTTGTTCTCAAGTTACACATTAGCTAGTCTATTTTTTAAAAAGTATATCAGATTAACTACTAATTGTCAAGGTTTAGGGTTAGGGCTGCCCCCAGACCTGTAACAGACATTCTCTGTTAAGCTCTCTCCCTCCCCCAAAAGGGAAAAAGAAAGGGAATGAGGAAGAGAGACTTATCAATTAGAAAAGTGAAACGGCTTTAAGACCATTACAAATAATAGTAAAATGGTATATATACAAAATCAGTATTGAACCCAACTCTCCCCCCCATGGCAATATGTCACTGTCACCCCAATGCTGTGGAGCAAGCCCTGAGAAAAAGTCCCAGGCTGGACTCAGCCACAGATGGCAACTGGGTACAGGAGGAGCTGGATTCTGGCACTCAGTTCAGGAACATGAGGCTCAGGATCAAAGGCAGAAAGGACAGAGTCCTCCTTGGAAGCTGGCCGGTGAAGGAACAGCAAGAGCAAGGAAGAAGGCAGAAAGCAGATGGAAGGACTTGACTCTGATGGTCCTTCAGCTTTTATACTGGATATGACAGATATGGGATGGAACACCCCACTAGTGAATCTTAGGGTCGCTTATCTTGACCTCACTGCAGGTGCAGCTTTGCTTTCTGCCCCTCTCTTCCAAGCTTTAGCAGAGACCTTGATCTGCATACCAATCCTTGGTAGAAACTCTAAACATGGAGTGTTATCATTGCTGAAAACAGTCTGCGAAAATATGCTACTAACTTCAGACAGTGCAGTTAATTAGAAGAGCTTGAGCTGAAAAGTAAAATCATTGACTAGAATCAGCTTTGTTCTACCCCAAACCAGGAGAAAAATGAATTTAAATTGAAATAATTTTTATTGTCTTCCAATATTTCCTCCAAACTACTTGTAACATGTTTAATAAAACTCTAAAAGTTATTTGTAATGGTTTGAAAGCAAACCAGTGAGAGACTCCAAGTCATAAATACAGTTTAATAGGAAAAATAAAATGAATGCAATAGTATAAAAAAAAAGAAAAAAAAAAACCACAAAAAAACAGAAACAAAAAACAAAAAACACAGACAGAGTCAGAATACAACCTGACATGCTGTTAGTTAGGGTAGTGGTAGCAGTGCACATGAACTAGCTTGTTGAAGCAGTGATCCTGTAGAAATGTCTGGTAGCTATTATCCTCTGGAAATCCAATGGGTAAGGGCCCCTTGTGCTGTCCTGAACCCCAGATTATATCCAGGTGGGAGCTCTTGGCTCCTCCCCCTGGGCAGAGATTCTCACAATGGGTTGATTCTACAAGTCATGCGTTGGGCCCTTGATTGCCCATTAAACAGAAATAGCTCCTGGAGGAAGTTCTCTATGAGTCATGGGGCAAGGCATGGATGGGCCCATTAACAGAGAGGACTCCTCTGGGTGGCTGGGAAGGTGTTAACATCTCCCCAGATTTCTTTCCTTATCTGTTATAGCCTGGGGTGTGAGGTCTGTCCTGGGCAGCTGCTACCAATGATTTGTTAACAGCCCATGAGCACTGACATAGAGGGTATAGAATACACAGTTTTTGGTTCAACATACATAATGATAAACTGATCCCAGCCCCTGTAACTATGACATTATTGTAATGTCTATGAATAATATCTAAATAAAACCTAGGTCATCAGACATGGAGAAGCATGAGTAAGAGAATTAAAAAGACCCTATGTGTGTATTAGGATTTGTCCTTCAGACATTTTCAAGACTAGATCTGCTCTTAAGTAAGGTCTATGATATCCAACAAATATTTCAAAACAGAGTCTTTTATATTTCCTTCTCCATGAAGGCAAGTGATTACAGTAGGCACAAAAAGTAACATTAATCAGAAGTCTGTATCACAGAGCTTTTACCTCTCTTCTCCCCTCTCCCTGCATCTTGAATAATTATTGCAGCTTGAAATTTCAAGTGACAGCTAATTTAAGTGTAGCTTCACCTTATGGTTTCCAAAAATTACAAACTACTGTTTAGATTTATTTGCTGTCATGTAGCAGAATATTGTGCAAGACTGGAAAAGAGAACATGGATTTAATTGATCAATTTTAATTCTTTGCCCATTTTGGTTTGTTTTTCAGGGAGCGAACATAGCTCTCATATTGTATCAGAGCAACTGATGACTCCACTTATGTTAACAAAATGTTAACATTTTGGTGCATGATAATCTAAATGTTGTCTTGTGAAAACAGAATATACTGTGCTTTTGCCTCTTACAGGCAGAGATAAAAAAGAAGAGAACACTCCAACATAACCAATCTCTAAAAAATTAACAAAACATGACTCTCTTTACCCTGCAATGTTTTAAACCATAACAGAGGAGAACAAACCTGTCTCAGAGACTGTGGTAACAACACAGGTATTTACACCTATTGAAAATAAGTCCTATTTACAAATCTTCTGAAGCCTCTGTACCATTCTGAGTTGATGAGTTCATGAGAATTTAGTGAAACTATCACTTTGTGCTCACAGGAAGGAGCATGTTGCTCTTTATCAGATAAGAGTGGTGAACAGAATTGCAACAGGGAGAATAAGGTCCTGAGCAAACTGTGACATATATAATGCCAGTACCATTAGCTTTACCTTATTCAGTGCACATGTTGTTGATTGACAGAGACCCAACATGTTGATTCATGCTATCTAATTGTTAAGTCAATGCCTAGAAAGGTTACTGCCATCCATGATGTGGTTGTTGATGAGGTTCCTGACTTTGCATACATTACCTGGGTCTGTCTGGATGACTCTGTAAAACTGTTATTGGTCCAGATGTCTTTGTTTGAATACTAGCTCATCAAAATTTGACAAATGGCTAAAGCAGTGATACTACAAGGCTTTTAATAGAGCAGACAAAGCATTAACAGAAGGTGGAATTCAACAAAGCTCAGACTTGAGGTAAGATGTGTGCTTCTAACGATAAAGAAAATTTGTCCTAGGGGCAAACCACAGAGTAATAACTACCAGGCTAACTATCATTGACAGTCCCAACCAAGGGCACTTTCCAAGATGCTTATTTTGTGCTAAAACAATGGCAATCAATGAGCACAAAGTATTCCAGCAGTAGAAGCAGTAAAAAAAATGTTACTTAGAATGAGGTGCAATGTTACGTGTTTTTTAATATAATTAGTAATCTTAGGAAAACCCCATCCTCTTCCCTTCTAGAAGTCTAGAAGCAATTCCTGATATATAAAGCTTCAATTCAACAATCCATTTTTTCTCTGAAAAACAGATGAGATGAGAACTAATGCAAGAGTTGTACACTACACCTTGTTATACTAAATTCAGGTGAGTGAATGTAAAGTTAAGAGTCTGGATACTTGGTTTGACTTAGGAATTAATAATTTTGAAAAGTGTTAATTTGAGTCCAGTTACAACTGGACAGATTAAATGAAAGATTTAGAGTAAATGTTCTTAATATAATGCTGGTTCATGGAAATATAGCAAAGCTAATGCTAAGCAAGGTATCTCAGGTATCAGAAGATTTATATTCCAGTTAGGTCATGGTCCCATCTGGGGTGTATTATGTTGCCTATCCACAGTGCTTGATTGGTAGTTCTGGACCCTAGTGATATTAGTTCGCATAAATTCTGCTTAATTTGCTTAAATTTTGCTTGAGGTACATAAGGATGTAGAGGTAAATGTTTTGTTGAACAGAAGTAGATTTAAACATGTTCTTATTTCATGTTGGTAATTCCCATGGAACACACTCATTAATGTGTTCATAAACAATTAACTTTTGTATTGAGGAAATAATAACTGGTACTGTGATCCATGCATGCACTGCACATGTGTGTATCATAGTAGAAGTTTGGGGTGTTTCACCAGGAGACTCTACACTATACTCTGGGAAACTGGAAGAACAATCAATATCATAAAACTCAGTATTCTCTATTGCTAAGTGTTCTTATTGTTGCTGTTACATAATTTTCTTGCTATTTTTTATATCCTTTCCCACTTTTTTTTTTTTTTAAAAGTAAATAAAGTAATTTAAAAAGATAACAGGAAAGTTAAAGAGTTGCCTATGAAGCAGTGCACTTAACCTTTTGCTCCACGTCACCTCTGGGCTTGTTACTGTCCTTATTACAGTAACCCTAAATTTGACTGTAGTTACAGAATTGTTCTAGCTTGTGAACTTCAAGGTCAGTCTCAAGTCAGCTTAAACTTACTTGCTACGAAACAGAAAGATAATATTTTGACCTTTTAAGAGTTGTGAACAATTTTTTTTTTTATTGTATCTTATAGAAGACAATTTAATTCTATGGACTAGGCAATCTATTCAGAAACTGTCAAAATGTCCATGTTCCCGAAGATATTCATCCTTCCTGTTACCTGAAAAGTATTGACCAACTGGTATTTTTCAGTTAAATCCTTCAGGAAATAAACTGCCTAAAGCTACTACTGAGAGTCTTCTGAGAATGCAGCCCCACTATTTGTGTAAACAGACAACAACTGAGATGAGAAAAGTTCAGATAAACAGAGAACAGTAGAAGGAGAAGCTTCCTAAATTGAATTGCCAAGTGTATTTTCCTCTTCTTAAATTATAAATTCTATCCATTTGCTTCAAAACAGATGATTGGAAAATTACATGCCATTTCATGCTGGAAGTAGCACAGAACTTGAGTGTGCACACTCACCCAAATCCATGCAAGTAAGAGTGAGGAATCTATGGTTTTCATATATATATATTTAAAAAAAAAAAATCAGTTGAATATTTTGGGTTTCATAAGAGTGGCTGAAAAAAAGTTCTATTCCACCCACAATATCAACTATATTGATACCACTGCATTGTTTCATGGAAAAAGAGCTACTGGTATATCCTGTTGTCATTGTCTTTCAAAATCATCTAGTCTTCCTAGTTGATATCTCATCCATGAAACACTATGACCCCCTGATGATTTTTTGTTACTATAATGCATCATAGGTCACCACATTTAGTTGGTGGACACAGATAATGTAGGATATTTGAATCCAGAATTACCTGCCAGTAGGCACTTTCTTAGAAAACAGAAGCAGTAGTGTACAAAATAACATAATATTCTGGTGCTTTGATGGAAATCACATATTTTACCATTTTATACCATTAGCTTTCAGTAAAAAAAAATAAAAAATAAAAAAAATCAGACATTGATCACTAAGTACCATTTTAGTTAAAAGCTTTGCTTGGCATAATCACATCATTTCTGTTATTTTCTATAAGTCCTGTGATAGTAATATATATCTGTATGCCACAGGGCATTTACAGATGATAGTAATAATCAGTAACAATAATCATGTTTCTGATTTCATCTAGTTTCATACTTTCCAAAGCCTACTGTTACCAGCTAGTTGAAATTCTACAGCTGTGACATTAGAATTCCCCCATACAGATTAAATCTCACTGTAAGTGTCCTTTGTATATGCATGAGTATTATATTAAAATGAAAATGTTATTACTCTTTTTAAAACCTGATTATTAAAAATGACCAAAGTAGCAGTCAATTGTGAACGAGATATTAGTGGTGAATATATATTATTAATAGGTCATATTGAATAAACTTAGGTGTTATCAATATACCCTCAAAATATTTCTGGCCTTCTCTTTGACAGACTATACTTCCATGTCTCAAAACCTGGACATTTCATTTCCCAAGGAGCTTTAACGCCTTTGTGAAAGGTTCTGTTCTGACAGCAACCTTCAGGCACTTCACAGACACTACCTATAACTTACTAAAAGATTTGAGTAAAACCAACATTATTTTTCTTATACACAGCTGCTGGAAAAAAAAGTGCCCTTTTTAAATAGGATTGCCCAACATATTCTGAGGGTTCCTCTTGCAACCCAAAGGTCGATAAAGCTGGAAATTAAAACTGTAATATTTACAGATGTTCCTCCAAATCTGTAAATATATTCAATACTGCTAAGTTCAAAGCTTGCTGGTCACTTTAGCCCAGCCTCCATGCTGTAGCATTCTACTAGCAGCACAAGTGTAGTAAATAGATGTAAAATCTTCACAGGAAGACTTGAAGAGACTGAGACTATGATGACACCTAGGGAGATATTGCATCTTCACTGAGATGGTTTTAACTCAAAAAAAACAGGAAATCACAAACTCCCCACCCGTCAACTGAGATCCAGACCTCAAGATACTCTGCTGTGAGGGTAGTTTATTTTTTTCTCCTGCCTTGTTTTGGGTTTCTTTTCTTCTGTCAGTGTTCTCCTAAGTGTTTTGTTGCTACAGAGTCATATTTTTCTCTCCACACTTCTCAGTGACTTTTTAAATTCCAAATTCTGATATTCCTATGACACATCTTAACCCTTTCTCTGCTGTAAATACACATAAAGTAAGTCAGAAAAACATTAGTAGAAAGCCTTCATATTTGTATCTCCATATTCACATCAAAAATGTTTGAATGCTTGTCTAGTCTCATAAGGAGAAACCATGTCATGAGACTTGTCTAGTTTATTAGATTCAAATAACATTTCCCCAATTTAATTTTTTAATGATTAATCCATCAAGGGGAGGAAAAAAAAAAAAAAGAAAAAAAGAAAAAGCACAACTCAAAAACTGAGATAATTTCTGAATAAGACTATAACAAGAGATGCAGCTTAAAAGTATCAGGCTGTTCAAGGGACTGCTTGTGTACTGAAAAAGGCTAAACTTACCAAATATGTTTTTTCCCAGTGTTTGTTCTAATTTAATTGGGATACATAGGAATTAGTTCCTGTAGCACAAGCTGAGTCTAAGTTATGCCCTGTGCAAATTAAGCTGCAGTACCTATTTGTGTGGCTGTCCAAGTCTAGTACTGTATTAACTTTCACCTTGTCTATGCTCTCTATCAGCAGTTCAAGAAATGGGATATTTATCAAATTTAGAAACCATTTGACCTTCTTCAAGTTAATATAAAATCAGATTGACCTATGGTTGCCAGCATCAAGAGGTAGTTCACTCATTAGATGACTTCTAGATAGGGATGGCCAAACGGTTTGACCTGAGATCACTGATGAGCTACATCCCATTAACCTCCAAAGAAAGAGGGAAAGACAAGAAAAGGAAAAAGAAATAGGGGACAAAAGAAGCTTCAAAGTAACAGCTGTGTTTGATAAAGACAATAGCAGAAATATGGTATATATACTTGATCTGTTCAGCTAGAGATAGCAGGCTGGGGATAAAGAGCTGCAAAAGCATTAGTATTTAGCTGTCCCAGCAAACTTTAGAGCAGTCACCTGCTAGTGACCATATTCTTTCCTTTCCACAACAAAAGTCAGCCTTGCCCTCTTCTGTGCATGAGACAAATCTCTCCAAAACAATAGAAATAAATGATACAGGAAAGAATACGTGCCAGTAACCTCACTAACTCAAAAATGGTGTGATGCTTCAGGAAAGCACATGATTTACTTGAGGGATCTCAGGAATGTGATTTCCTTTTTTTTTTTTTTCTTTTTATATCCTTACATCCTAATCTAACAAATCAAATCTCACCTTGTGTTATTGGATGAGGAATAAGACTGGGCTGTTTGGTCACGTCTATTCACAAGTAAATGGCTAGCCATTCATCCATGCTATTATTTTTGGGTTTTTTTTCTTTCTTTCTTTTTTTTTTTTTTCCCTGGTTAATCACAATGTCCCAGGATACTTTGTCACAGAGAAACTAAGGTTGATATGAATCCTGAAATAATTTGTGTTAAATTTTTAAAGGATAGTTCCAAGGCCCTCATATGATTGACTCCACAATAATACGTTCAATAAATGAAATTGTGAGAGTCTTCAACTATGATATTTTTGGTGCATCAGGTGTAGGACCTGTTCAACCACCTTTGAACTCAGGTCAGAGATAAAATCAACTGGCCTTCTAGAAACACTGGAGTCAATGTAGGAACCAGTTGACATCAGTTAAAATACCACAATACCACTATATCAGGAAAGATTTTTTTACTGTGAGGGTGACAGAGCACTGGAACAGGCTGCCCAGAGAGGTTGTGGAGTCTCCTTCACTGGAGACTTTCAAAACCTGCCTGGACACCTTCCTGTGTGATGTACTCTAGGTGATCCTGCTCTGGCAGGGGGGTTGGACTAGATGATATTTCGAGGTCCCTTCCAACCCCTATGATTCTATGATACCACAAAAGAAGGAAAAGATGCCTTTCTGACTCACTTCACAGAATCATAGAATTGTCAGGGTTGGAAGGATCCTGAAAGATCATCTGATTCCAACCCCCCTGCCATAGGACATATCTGTTCATTTTGCCTGGTGACTTACACTTAGCTATACCAGCATATCTATTTACCCTCTACTCCAGGCTGCCATTAGGCTTACTGCAGAAATGGCTGTTCTGGTTGAGGGTATTTTCACTACCCCACAGCTCTTTTCTGAATGTTACCACTGTGAAACATCAGCATCACGACAAAACCAGACAATCTAAAGAGCCTCCCTAATTTCTGTACTGTAAATTATGCAGAATCACAGCTGTAGATGTTTGCTTCTGGCCAGGTAATGGTCTCAGCCAACCTTCACTGTCACAAGAGGAAGGTTCAGTGGCAGGGAGGCATCCATTTCCAGTCAAAGGCAGAAATACCTTAAAACAGCAGAGCTCAATCCATCTCTTTTTAAAAAAGACCCATACTTTTAGAAAGTATTTAGATCTTCACAAATTAGCTCAACCCACACTGACCTCAGTGTAAATAAGGAGCACATTCTACTTATTAGGCTCTTGGGAAAAGAGTAGAATTCACTCTTCTGAAAAAAATTCAAGATTTTAAGTTTGAATGCAGAAATTTTTATATTTTTTATTTAAAGCAAGAGAAGAACCTCCACATGGAAATTAGTCTAATGAGATGAGCTTGTGGTATTCTATTTTATCTTGCTAAAAGGAATTTTGAGCTAAAGCATTAATTTTTATATTGCTTTTTAATTTTGTTAAGCCACTGCTTTTACATAAGAATTAAAAAAAAAAATCAAAATAATGCAAAACAGGTCTACTTTACTTCCACTTTATATATTCCTACTATAGATCTAGCTGCACACCTTCAAGACTAAGCTGACAGTAAATTTGCCTAAATGCATTTTATGTCAGTGCTGCCAATGTCTGTGTGAAAGTGCTTTAAAGAGAATACTTAGGCAAAAAAGAGAACAGCCCCTTGCTCACTGCACAAAATTAAACCCTGAAGAATCCAGCAGGTTTCTGAAGTAAACTGTTATTTTCTAGGTGGCGTGATATTCCATTTTAAAGTCTGTATAATCATTTTATAATCATTATTGCCCATTAATTATAATGCATATTGTATTCATACCCAAAGTGAATCAATAATGTGTAATAGATCTTTTCACTAGTTATGCAGTCAAACATCATATACACTCATGCTTCAAAATAAAAAAGAACCAACCTTATTTAAACTGAATTTAAATTCAAAATTAAGATAGAGGTATTAATCTATGTTCATTGGTTTATATCATTACAGAATCTGTCAAATAAATAGGAAAATAAACCACTTGCTCCCGAGAACTTCATAGCTATTTCTGAAGATTGACTCAAGCTTAATTCTGCCTTTAGAATTTTTAGAATGCCCCCAAATTCTTAGCTGTTTTACAAATATGCCAAATGCTGACTTCTCCATTCAATTTTTATTTTCTGGGTCCAGCCCAACTAACACCCAGGCATATTTTAAGCAGAAATAAAAAGCTCATTGCATCTCTTGGCTGAATAAAAGAAAAAAAATTAAGAGTTTCTTCAAGTCTCTGGCATTACGCTGAAGAATGCTTCTAAGGCTTTGTCCCCACATGGGAAAAGACCAGGCTCTGGAACACTTAGTATTGCCACATCACCCCACCAAATAATGGCAGTCTGGTCCTCAGTGAAAAACATTGCTCATCCCATTAGACTGGATCCCTTTCTCAGGTTCTGTTTCATAATCTTTGTCTATAGGTTCCAGAATTTCAGGACAATGAGCAGTAGTCTGCAGGGCTGAATCACAGGATAGAGTCTTCCCAGATGATCCTTTTGGTGGTTTGTCTCCTTTCTCCATAGCATCACTTCCTCTCTCCAAAGCTCTCTGTCTACGAGGCAGAGAAGTAATAATACTTTCTCTGCTTTGAAACATCATTTCAGAAATGCAAGCTACAGGCTGACTTCCTTTTTTATTTCTGTGTAGGTAAAACCCCCAGTTTGCCATTGTGCTATTACAGAGGGGATAATATATCCCTTTAGCTTTAATTTGTTTGGACCTGAGAGCTTAGCATTGCTGTTTCCTGATTGAATTAAGAAAGAATGCCTGTAATGAAAAGGTAATGTATTAAATCAGATGCTCTTGTTCCCCTATTATTCACTTTCTCACTAAACTATTACAGGATAGTCATTCAATTACCAATTAAGACAATACTGTCAGACTATGATAACAGTATTTATTATTTCTGTTTATGTTGGACTACCATTTGTTTAAAAATTATGTATGTATACATTTAATGGGCAGTTGTTTTACTCCTCAGCAGAGACAATTCTACTATATACAGGTTTAGGAGATAAAACCTGTCCAAACTTCTGTACAGATCAGAGTGTCTTAAGTTGGATTACTACTCTTGCAGACTGAGACCAGATAAACAAAGCCCTTATATAACTTCAGGGCTTTTGTGATCAATTTGCCTGGTGCACGACTCTGGGGACCATGCTGTTTTACCATCTTGATTGCAATGATAAATCCATCATTATGTTCAGTGTGGTGGAAACAGCTCAGAGCCTTGCCATTTGTGGCAAATCTTTTCTATGGCAGGCTCGTAGTAAATCAGTCTAACCTGAGCTGACAATGATTGATTCTGAACAAAATGTCATGAACAATCAAATCCTCTGTTTTCTTCTTCTTTTAAAACTGACTAGATTTAACCCCCTAAATCTAACTAAATTCCAAATAAGAGGAAACAGGGAGGGTTTGTTTGTTTGTTTTGTTTTTTGTTCTGATTGATAATTATGAAAAAAAAAAATGTTTCATTCATATTTTAGAAGTCTAAAGTGTATGGTAACCAATGTGCCTGTTATTTACAGTCATTAATCTTTACTATCATTGTGAGTCAAAGAAACATTTTAATCCACATCAGAGTGCATGTGTGGGAAGGAGATAGGAAGATTTACCAGCTCTCTGAGGCAGGTATTGTTTCTTTCCTCTTGTTTGTTTAAACCCCTCCCATAATTCAGCTGAGGTAATGAATGGATTGTCTGAAAAATGTCATAACACAGATGGCATCAATATTGTAATATTGTAATAATACAGCATTAGAATCATCCAACTGGCCTGTCAATTTACCTTGGGTTGTTTCTTGTAGGTTCAAAAAAGCTGTTGGAAAGGTCCCAGAACCATTAGGGGTGTTATGGGGAACCTAAAGTTCTCCCAGAAATCTGTTTTGGTCAAAATCTAACTTTGCTTGAATGTGGCTGAAATAATGCCAGTATACTGTTGACAGAAAATGTACAGAAAAGAACAGAAAACTGTTCTGGCCCTGAAGTTAAATGTTCCAAAGTTGGGAATTAATTTTATAAGTTGAAATGGGGGGGAGTTAGGGTGTGTTTAGAAAACAATATACTCTCATTATATCCCTTAAAGCAGCCTATTTTGTCTGAAATAGATGCAGAACTTAAAAAAAAAGACATGAGCAGATCTTTCTGCTTTACAATTTATGAGAAAAAAAAATGTTGTTAAAGAAAAATAGCTTTGGTTTTGTGCATACTGAATAGAAAATGAAAATGATATAGTCACTGAAATGATTACCTCATTTATTTGTTTATCTAGAATATTGGATGAAAGAAAGTAAAGGAATTGAAATTAAATGAATTGTAAGCATCTCTCAAATCTATTCTTTTTCTAATATAGAGAGATCAGACACTTTGGAGAGGCAATCAGCTTCAACGTGAGGTAGAGCAAACAGAAGCATCTTCCAGCTGAGACAAAAGGCTTTGTGGAGCTCATGTGTTTGTGAGGAGATGCAAAAAGAATAGTTTAAATTAACTATCAGATATTTTTATACTGTATTGGAGGAGTGCGAAGCTTTCAAATTAGTATGTGAATATCATGCTTGTAAAACTGAAACACAAGCAGAACTTGCTATAGATGGGGTATTATTCTTTGCACAGCTCTACTAATGCAACTATATCTGACCTGAATTAAAATCATTATTTCTATTCATATTTTTTTTTTTTTAATCAGAATTGCTAGGGGAAAGGTAGTTCTGCTTTGCAGAGGATTTAATTGTATCATTAGGTTTTGATATTCAAAACTTAGTTTAGTTTTGATTCAGAACAAATCCCAGAAATTCTCAGTGACAGGAATAGTCCAAGGATTCTTAATACAAAGACAATCCACTCTGAGAGACTGAACCTGGGCTGCCATTTCTGAAAGCTCTGGGATTTCTGGATTAGAGGCAATCTCCCTGCTTGGCTGCCTCAGGGACATGAAGTTTCATAGTCTGTTCTATTCTGTAAAACCAACCAATAGGCACGTATTTGAGTTTTCAAGAAGCCGTGGATGTTTAGAACATATCTGTCAGGCAAGCTTCTTCTTGATTTATAAAATAACTGCTATTAAATTGAACTCTCTGGGGACTTTTTCATGTCGTTCCCAAGTAAAACCTTTCTTTGCTGGAGATTTTCCCATCAGCATTAATCACCCTGTTATGGCTATGCCTACATTATCAGTGCAAGACAAACAAGCATGGGTTTGTTGGGTGAGGCAGCTGGTGCTGAGGACCTGCATCAACACTATGCAGGGGGTTTTATTTGGACTAGCTGTAGTCTGCTTGTGGACTGTATTCTCCTTACTCAGAAGCTCATTTCTGTTTCACTTAAGCCAGAAGGAGACTCATTTCCCTGATTTTCACCAAAATATGGTGGAGAGACTCCTAATATGAATTAAAATGCTAGAGTAAATATTCCATCTCCAAAAGGTTAGATCACAGCTTGTGGTCTCACTGCCTGGGGATAGCCTCCACAAGACAAGCATGGCTGCTGTTCAATGCTGTGCCCAAAACCAGCTTTCAGAATGATGCAGAATACTTTAACAGATGGCAGTGAAGGTTGTGCCTTTATCAGCAAGTTAGTGTGAAGTAAATGCAAGTCTAAATCATATAATACTATTATGCTAGCACGGATTCCCTTACAGAGTCAATTAGTAGACATTAACTAATCCAAGCTTTTTCACCTTAAATTCCAGCTACAGTGAACAAATCAGAAGCATAAGTCATGAAGAATTAAGTGGAACTTTGCATGGAGAAACTTGAATATACAGAGGTTTTTTTTTTTTACATGGGGGCAGTCAGGAAAACACAGAAGGTAAATAAAATCAGTCAATAAAGAACAAAGTCAGCAAAACCAGCAGAATGCTGTCTGAACTGACAAAACTGCTTGAAAGATCAGGCTTCAGAAAAACTGACCCTATGAAAGGTTTGGTAGTGTTTCCCTAAAAAGATTTTCACTGTTTCTTCTGAAATACCTTCAGAGGTGCCAGACTCTGCTGATTATGCTACAGCAAAGTAGATGAGTAATAAGCCCACACATCATACCAGTAAGAAGCACACATGAGCTTATTTGGTACTTCTGTTCAAGTATCAACATAATCTTAACATTAAAAAAAAACCCAACAAAACACTTGAGTCTATATTTCAAGAAATCTTCAACTGTTTTTGTTTGACTAGTGCTGAGATCATTAACACCCTAAAAGTATGGCTATGCTAGCAAAATAAATCTGGCAAAGGCTGAGGACAATGCAACACTTTATTTAACAATGTTAAACTGTTAGCTCATCCTGACCCAATTTTGGACAGGATGAACAATCAGATTCCCATTCACTGTTGTGGCAAGATCTTGTGGATGACACCAAGCTGTGTGGTGTGGTTGACATGCTGGAGGGAAGGGATGCCTTCTGGAAGGACCTTGACAGGCTTGAGAGGTGGGCCTGTGCCAGCCTCATGAAGTTCAACAAGGCCAAGTGCAAGGTCCTTCACCTGAGTCAGGGCACAGGGGGATGATGCTTGATGGAAACCTCAGCATGAGCCAACAATGTGCGAGTGCAGCCCAGAAAGCCAACTCTGTTCTGGGCTGCACCAAAAGAAGCAGGACCAGCAGGTAGAGGGAGGTGATTCTCCTTCTCTTCCCCGCTCTTGTGAGATCCTACATGAAGTACCTTTTGCAAGGGCTTGTAGTGAAAGGCCAAGGGCTAATGTTTTCAAACTTGAGCAGGGTAGTTTTAGATGACAATTTAGGAAGAAGTTCTTCACTGTGAGGGTGCTGAGACACTACAGCAGGTTGCCCAGGGAAGTTGTGCGTGCTTCACCACTGGACATATTCAAGACTAGGCTGGATGGAGCTTTGAGAAACCTGGTCTAGTGGAAGGTGTCCCTGCTTATGGCAGGGGTGTTGGAACTAGATGATCTTCAAGGTCCCTTCCAAACCAAACCATTCTATGATACTCCCCTCGTTTACCCAGCTAGTCACACCATCACAGAAGACTATCAGAGTAGTCAAGCATGGTTACGCCTTGGTGAATCCATGCTGACCACTCCCAATAACCTTCTTTTCCTCCACATGCTTAGAGAAGACATCAGAAGGAGTCCCATCCCCTTTCTAGGCATGGAGGTGACTGGCCTGTAGTTTCCTGGGTCTTTTTGTTTGTGAAGACTGGAGGGCTTCATTGACTAGAAGTTGCCCATGAGTAGATGCAGCTATACTAACACAAGAAAGTGTTAAACTGCCACTATGGTTAGGGCTGGTTCATTCTTGAGCAGACTGTCTGTGTCTAAACTACATAGCACTTGTCTCTAGACCATCTCTTGACCCCCATGGTGCCTGTGTAGCCTTAAAATATAATTATTGTTTTATGTGCTTTTCAGTACAAAGTGTCAGAAATAACATGAGGTCTGTTTCAGTCCAGCAGCACAATACTTCCATTGGACAGACAGATAAGGATAATCTCTAGGACATTGCATGACAGTGGAAATGTGAAGGTGCAATAGCTGTGGGGGTGGTACTGAAAGACGATGTGGGGTGGAGAGCACCAAACCTGATGCAATTTCATCCTCGTTGCCTTGGAGGACCAGTCTCCGGACTCTGTAGCCAAAGACATCTGGGCTTCTTGGACAGAGTTAGAACAATTAAGCAACATAAATCACCAGGGGTCAGAGACTGTCTTTGCTGCCTTGTGGTCTTTTATTTAGCAGCGTGGATTCACCCAGTATGGTTCCTATGACTGAAACACACAAACGTGTTTTCAAGATTAGGAAAGCAATGATTTATTATCTTTTCACATGCAATTGCCTGTAGGATGAACAAGAACAGCTGTTCAGTAGTGTAGAGCAGCAATACACAGTATTTTGCTGCAGGGTAGGAAAGGAAGGAATTCCATAATTTGATTTGGTAGGGGAGCTTCTATCCGCAGAACACAAATGGACAAATGCAGGTATATTCAGGAAATCTTTGTCTCACTGTGAAAAGTGCTATTGTCTCTTAATTACTACCACCGATAGCCAAGTCCTTAATATTACATCTGTGATGAAAGGCAGCATCCTCTAGAATCTTGCTGAGGCATTGTCTGTGTTCTGGCAGGGATGATACAAGACCGTTCCAGAATAACAGCACCCTCTTCTGATCAGTCATGGGGTTCTTCTTTTTTTGCACTATCCATCACTGTCAGCTCCCATTATCACAGTTTCTCAGATCTGTCCAGCTCCCAGAACTGTGTAGTGCACCACAGAATGCTATAGGAAATGAAAGCATTCCCAGAAATACAGATTCCTTTCTTTTTATTGAATACGGTATAAAATATGATACAAGTTCACATACAAGCAGGAATTATGTTCATGGAAGTGGAGAAGAGAAAGGATAGAAATGATTCCTGAGTCATTCTGTGTATTCCCTTGAACGTGTAAATATTTTCCTCTACTCCCTGTTGCCTCAAAGTTCTTTGTATTCAGCTTCACTTCAGCTGAATGGACCATGTTGCTTGGTTGGCTGTGTTGCTACAAAACTACTGTCAGCTAACCACATGCACACACTTGCCCTGTAGAGGACATCATTCAGGAGACTGTGTTATAGTCAAAATCAGTTGCAGGCATATGTAAACCTAGAATATTTTTCCTTTTGGTGAGGGCTTTCAATTTGGAAGCCTTCTGATTGGAAGCAGGTGAGGTTTCCAATCAGTGCTATCACATTTACAACATCAACCACTGAACAGTCAGCACATATGAAAATTAAAGTTGTATGCGCAAATCTGTCGTCTTTTAAATGGTTTTCAGGTCTCTCAATTGCCTACAAGCAATTGCATGTGAAAAGATAATAAATCACTGCCTGTCTTTTGTGCCTTAGGAAAAAAAAAATCCCTTTTAATAAGATGATCAAACCTGAAGGTTTGAAATTTGCACTTGGGGTTATGTATGCACGAGCAGTCTCGTTGCATAGAAAACGCAGTAAAGTGCTCAAGACTAGTTATGTTAAAATTGGGTGGGTTCTTTTGACAGAACAGCATTGCTTCATCCTGGCTGCCCCATATTAAAGACCACTTTCCAGACTGTACAACATTTAGATGAGGTATAATAAGAAGTGAGAAAGGCACAGATTTAAGAGAAGCAACTTAATGAAAAAAGTAAAACCTAAACTTCTGCTTTTGCCATTATCAGCCCAGTCACCCTTCCATACGAACCCACAGTATTGTTTAAATGAGGAAAGAGCAGCTGGAAGGAAACCAGTTTTGCATGATCCCATCTGGAGCTTCATCTTTGTGGCATACTTAAATGAGATGCCAGGTTAGTGCATGGGCAAGACTGATAGGATGCTGACGGATTTCAGCAGACAGCCTCTAGCAAGCTCTAGTGAGGAAAGCACAGATGGGAAATAGCGATTTTTGGCAGCTTAAGTTTCAGCCAAACCTGAACGAATTGAAGACCTGAGGAGAGTAAAAGGCATCTTCCTGACCCCAGGACTGTACTCACACCAAATCTCAACTTCCTTTTGCAAAGTGCAGAAGTATTCAACTTTTCAAACACACCAAATACAAATAATTCTATTTCTTATTAAAGTTGGAAAACATTAACCAGATTTTTACACATGCTAAAGTTAAAGATAGCATTTTCCAGACAAAAAGTATGTGAAAACTTACTATTCCAGTCAAGTGCCACATATTCCCATAAGCAGCTTGATGCCATCTTCAGGAGCTTTATGCCTTCCCAGAAATAACAAACAATTCAAATGCTAGACCTCATATGGAGGAACCAATCTATCTTCACAATAGCTTGCAATGAGACTTCATGAATCTCCTTTCACAATGCAAGGGCAGTGATTGCCAATGGAAAAAACTCATGTAAAAATGCAAGTCTAAATGGCCAGAGAGAACAAGTATAGCTGCATATTCTGTTGAAATGAGTATCCAATGATTTTTTAAGACAGTCTTTTATGTGAATACCAATGAAGCAAGTGAAAAGATCTTTCAGACAAGCATGTTTTTCCTTATTAATATATTTTTTTGAATCTGAGGTCATAAATGAGCCTGCCCCTACCCTAGAAAGTTTAATACCTGTACAGACAGGAGGATAAAAGGAAGTAGTATTAACTCTGTATTACAGAATTGAAAAATAACTGATTCTAAGAGATCCTGACAGCTACAGCTCTAGTTTAAATAGACATAACTTTTTAGATATTCAGCATTTCCAGACCAGTTCTTGAGTGATTTTTTTTTTCTGAAACCTAAAGTCAAATATTTGAAACCAGTTTGCTGAGTCTCTTAGAAATACTTCAGTCATGACACCACCCGTTTGCTCTTTAACGTTTTGCTTTTGGGCTTCTTGAGATAACAGAAATCACTTTTACTTTAAAAACAAAATGCAGAAAGCAAAACCCATTTGTATAATTACAACTCTGATCTCCCCTTCTTCTCCCAGACATAATCCCCCCTAGAAAACTCTCACTTAATGGGCCATTCCAGTAAACACTTATAGCTCATAGATTACTGTATTTAATAGAAGCCCTTAAGAGTTGAAGCAGCAAAACTTGCAGTAAGATTCCCTGAAAGCTGTGCAAACTAACAAGCTTAATGGATTTTTAATGGTTCCTTTACAGACTTATGTAAGGTCAATGGAGGCAGAAGTGGTGGGAGGTTATGTTTGTGCATAATATTAAAAATATTTTGAATGCTCCACAGCAACATCAATACCCAGTAGGACTATATTCTTATGGAAAGTTACATTAAGAAGTTTCTAACTTAATAGAGCAGATATTACATACCTTTACCATTAGTGCAACTAATGTAATGGTCCTGAGGACAACACAGCACTCCTGTTGCATTAAGCATCCCCATATGATTATTTCATTATAACATAAAACAATTGTGGGTATGACATCTATGTCTAATATGAGAAGAACTCCAAATCATATATTAGTATGCAAATATGATGTTGAATGCTGTTACAAGGTTAGTAAGACACTATAGAATGAGAATTTCTGACTTCAGAAAATTAGCAGTAACTATAAAGGACAAGTAAACAAAAAATAGAACTGACATCAGCTGGAGTTAGCAGTGTTATCTCTAACAGAAAAAAAGACTGGAAGAGAATTATGGGAGTATCATGGTTTAGACCAAGCTGGGAACTGAGCACCATGTGGCCACTCACTCATGCCCCAATCCCCAGAAAGGGAAGGAGAATACAGAGAAAAAGGTAAAAACCCATGGGCTGAGATAAAGAGAATTTACAAGAACAATGCTAAAGGAGAAGGAACTACAGCAACAGCAATAAAGCAATACACAAAACCAGCTGCACCCTGGCCAGTCCCAATTGTCCCACCAGATCCCAGGCTTTGCACAGCCCACCCCCTGCCCTTATATAGCTGGCATGACATCAGTATGATGTCAAATACCCCATTGACTGCTTCCCTTGTCTGTCCTGACTGTGGCTGCCCCCTCCCAGCTTCTGGTGAATATTAACCCTATCCTAGCCAAACCCAGGACAGGGGGGCACATAATAGTTTAAAAGGACTTTATTCAGTAGAGGACATAGAAAATTTAATGCACATATGTCTTCAATTTATCCTTCTTTTGTTTTTAACCTCTTTTTTGTTGCTAAAAAAATGAACTAAATTTTATTATCACAAAAAAATTATGTTCATTTAGTAGGCAATTATTTACTTGATTTCACCAGATGTGTAGATGTAACTGATGGCCAGATGTGGTCCTCTGTGATGACAAGGCCATCTAGTCTTAGGCACATTACCCCACTGGCAGACAAATAGCACAGATCTCTTCCTGATTCAGAGTTGTGGTTTTCTGTGTCTTCCAAGCAAAAGCCAGCAATCATCAACACCCACAGAATACCTGAAAAGAGATATCTTTTGTTCTGCTGCAGTGTATCTCAAGTTTTGAAGCAATATTATCTTGGGTTTTCAAGGAAAAAAAAAATGTAATTTGCAACACAGTTTTACTTCTCCCCTGCAAATGAACCATGACAAATTCACTGCTCCTCATTTCTGAGAGTGTTCAGAGAAGCAGAACTTAACAAGTTAAAAAACCTCAGTGATTTTGGGTTTGGACACACCTTTTATATATCCTATATTCCCTATAATTACAGCCAGCATTACTCCACTCTCCTTTTCCCAAAAGATACCTCCTATTACCTAGAAACATTTTCTGCTTTGACTTCTACTTTAATTTCAATAAAATAAGTTGTATTAATTCTGTCTACCTACCCATCTGTAGGTGAAGTTTGCTTGCTGGATATGCTTCTGAAGGAGAAGGGGCTTGGAGAGTGTGTTGCTCTGTAGTGTTGAAGAGGATGAAATATGCCCTGCTGATTTCAATGCCTCAGTTCAGTCTGATTGACCATATAGACTGTAAGCCTCTGCAAAGCAGTGTAGTCAAATCCATCTGTCTGCTGAGAGAAAAATCCTTAACAATAGAATTTCACTCAATTTACAGATAACTGCAACTTAGTCTTTGTATTCCTGAACTTTAGGAAGGGAGACAATCACCAGGCCCTTTTTTCCAACTGAGTGAGTGCTTTTCACAAACTAATATTACCCTCCTAAAGTTACAGGCATAATAAAGCCGAAGTTCTCTTCTTTATTCAAGTATGTTGGGTTTTGTTTATTATTACTCTGGTTTTCTCACACTCCAAGTGTCCTAACTATTTATACTCAAGTTACCTCATATCATAGAAGTGTGAGATAAAATCCTGTGCTTGCAGAGTGTTAAGAACGAGATTTTATTCTTACTGTCACAGCTCTGGATGTCTGTGGTAGAAGAGAGACATCTGTGTAATCTGTGTAATTATAATTTTTTTTCACTTGAACAAAATTGCATGCTCTATCTTTCTAACATCTTTACATAGTCATGCTACCGAGTTATCTTAGTTATTTTAGGCATGCAATTCCTTTCAGTTTGTCAGTCTAGGAGGTCTCAAAGTTCAATTGACTGACTGAATCATCTACAATATAAGTTTCTCTGTCTGAACATATCACTCTCAGTTTCCATTAGCTCAAGCTAGTCAATCCATCGAATGTGGAACACATCTCCTCCTAAAAAAGGCAATGATTTTTGACCAGCTGAATCAGAGCTTAAATTCCATAGACTGTATTGACTAGATCTGCACTGACTGTAAGGGGAGTCTAAACAAATAGTTAAGATGAAGACATCTGCACAATGCAGTGGGTGTTTTCCCCTCCCCTCCCTTCCCCCATGCTGTATTCTTTCATTGCATAGTGATGAAATCAAGTTATCAAGGCCCCAGTCTTACTTGTCATCCATCTGCAGATATAAAAAAAAACCCCACAGAGCATCCATTTTGGATCAGATCGAACATCCACCTAGCCCAGAACTTTGTCTTCAGTAGTGATCAGAACTGGATGTCTGAGAAAAAATAGAAGACAAGAGAGCAAGGTCATGTGATATGTCTCTACAGTATTCTCCCAGAAATTAATAAGTTTCAGCTCAAAGATTTTCTAAACCAGAGCTGATTTCTTTGTATTTAAAAATCCCAGGGAATTCTTTTTCTCTGAATTTGTCCAACTGTGTTTTCAATGTATGCAAACTTTTAGCATCCTGTGATATGAATTTCCACTACATCTCTGCATTCACTTTGAAGACCATCTTGAACCTGTCACTTGCTGTCTTGTTTTAATGTCCAACTCTTTCCAGTTTTGCCTTGGAATAGACAGTGAGTAACTGATCTTCTCTATGCTCTTTGTAATCTTATTGACCTCAGTCCCAGATGTCTCTCTGTCCCTTCACCTATCTCTTTTTCCAGGCTGAAGACCAAATTTAATTACCTTCAGCTTGCTTAGTTAGCTGTTCAACATTTTTTAACAGCTTTGTTACTATTCTATGAGCTTAGAGGAGTCTTGCTGAATAATTCTGCAGAGGACAAACCAAATCACAAGCCAGATCTATGCAAGGACATAATATTATCCAATGTCAGTTTACATTATAATGTTACTGACATTGAAAATTGATATTATATAGCAGCTTATATGTCATCATATATTCTCTGTTTTGTTCTCTATTCTACTCAATAATTGCTAGTACTCCAACTGGGTTTTGATCATTAAGGACAGTAGAGCTGATCCTTTCAAAGGAGGACCTGCTATAATGCAAAGATTTCAATCCTGAGTGGTAATGTAAAGACTAAATTATTTTTACATGTAAAGACTAAATTATTTTTTCCCATGTGCATCACTTGTAAAACTTACATTTCTTGTATTCTGTCTCCCATATTAATGCCCAGATACTAAGTCTTGCAATATCTTTGTACCTTTTTTTTTTTCTTTTTTTTTACGTTTTGCTCTCAGGCACATTATTTCCAGCTCTCAAGGATTTACAGTCTTGATTGTTTTACACTAGAACAGAACCTCAGTCATTTCAGAGACCTGAGCCATTAGTCATGTTTTCTTAGAATCATAGAATCATAGAATGCTTTGTGTTGGAAGGGACCTCGAAAGGTCATCTAGTCCACCGCCCCTGCAGTAAACAAGGACATCCCCAACTAGATCAGGTTGCTCAGAGCCCTGTCAAGCCTGACCTTGAATGTCTCCAGGAATGGGGCCTTCACCACCTCTCTGGGTGGACTGTTCCAGTGTTTCACCACCCTCATTGTAAAGAACTTCTAATGTCTAATCTAAATCTACCCTGCTTGAGTTTAAAATCATTTCTCCTTGTCCTGTTGCTACATGCCCATATAAACAGTCCTTCCCCATCTTTCCTGAAGGCCCCTTTCAGGTACTGGAAAGCTGCCATAAGGTCTCACCAGAGCCTTCTCTTCTCAGCTGAACAACTCCAGCTCCCTCAGCCTGTCCTCAAAGGAGTGATGCTCCAGCGCTCTGATCATTTTTATGGCTCTCCTCTGGACCCTTTCTAACAGGTCAATGTCTTTCCTGTGCTGAGGGCTCCAGAGATGGACACAGTACTCCAGGTGAGGTCTCACCAGAACAGAGTGGAGGGGCAGAATCACCTCCCCTGATCTCCTGGTCATGCTTCCTTTGATACAGCCCAGTACACAATTGGCCTTGTGGGCTGCAAGTGTGCATTGCCAGCTCATGTCCAGATTTTTGTCCACCAGTACCCCTAGGTGCTTTTCTGCAGGGCTGCTATCACATCACCCCCCCAGCCTGTATTGATAAAAAGGATTGCCCTTACCTGGGTGCAAGACTTTGAACTTGATTTTGTTGAACCTCAAGAAGTATTGATAAAAAGGATTGCCCTTACCTGGGTGCAAGACTTTGAACTTGATTTTGTTGAACCTCAAGAAGTTCACATGGGCCCACTTCTTGAGTTTGTCCAGGTCTCTCTAGTGGCATCCTGTCCCTCAGGCATGTCAGCTGCACCACATGGCTTTGTACTGTCTGCAAACTTGCTGAGAGCTCACTGGATCCCACTGACTATGTCAGTGATGAAAATATTAAACAGTAGTTGTCCCAGCACGACCCCTGAAGGACACCACTTGCTACCCATCTCCATCTGGACATCAAGCCATCGACCTATACCCTCTGGATGCACCCACCCAACCAATTCCTTATCCACCTAACAGTCCACCCATCAAATCCATATCTTTCCAGCTTAGAGAGAAGGATGTTGTGGGGGACTATGTCAAAGGCCTTGCAGAAGACCAGTTAGATTACATCTATGGCTCTTCCTTTGTCCACTGATGTAGTTGCTCCATTGTGGAAAGCCAACAGGTTTTCTTCGTCTTAAGCCACTAGGTTTCACTTCATGTATATAGCCACACCATCCTATCAAAAATGAATTTCATCTTCCTGTAAAACACTTCAGATTCTTAATACAATCCAAACTACAGTATGAAGAACCTGTAAACAACATTATACCATGAGCTGAAGGAAAGCTTCAGAGGAGGCTTAAATACATCAAGCCCCATAAACCATACTTGAGTTCAAAAACTGTATGCCCCATCTCTTGGAAGAGCAAAGATCATAATAGCTGCAAAGGAACTAGGGTTGTCCAATCTTCTACATGCCTGATCCATCCACACCTCATGAAAAGTAATTTGACCCTGTGCAAGCTTGAGGAAGATATTTAGGAGCTAAGAGCTTCATCCTCCCTGCTGACATATTTACTTTTAAACTGCTTGTGCAGCAGGTGAATTTGGATTTGAGGAAGAGTTGTAACTTATCTTTAATAGAATAACAGGCAGAGCCAGCATGTCCCAATGGGAATGTTAAATGTGAGCTGTGCAAATACATGTTGTTATATTGAGTGTATATACAGAAGATGAAAAGCTGTATTGGGTTGGGTTGTTTTTTTTCCCCTACTGTAAAGTACACTCATGTTGTCAGCTCTTAAACTCATTAACTCCAGGACATTTAAGTTCTGTCAGTTTTATTCCTGATCCTACTTTGAGATTTTTTTTTATTTCTTATAAATGAACTCACCGTCAATTGCTTTGATCCCCTGAATTCCCAGTTAGTTTATTCCCTGATGAGACCAGAGGCTTAACTTATTTCCACTTGAAAATGAGCATATGCACACACACATATATGCACACATAGTGTAAGTGTAACTTGTAACTTTTCCAGTTCATTATTTACCCATATATTTCATTTTCATGTTCCCTTTGGGGAGTAAGTTCCCTAAAGTGCAAAGTTTTAATCATAAGGCTTGTGGCTTTCTGCTCAGTGCCAAAAGCACTGTTTCTAATAACATTTGGGCTCTGCTTATGTGTCCCAAGATCTACTGCTGGGGGGAAAGGAAGAATGATTGCCTTCCAATAACACTGTCCAGTACAGCACGTATCTTTGCAAACAGAGAACAGGATGAATGCCTCCCAGAACACAGTTACCTGCTGCTCTGCCATGCACACAGTCCTAGAGTGTAACTCTGTGCTCCCTGTTCAGCTTAGAATTACTAAATGATACATTTACTTTTTGGTTGATAGCTTAGACATTTTCTTCTGCAGTGCTGTCTGTTCTTGCTTTGAAAAAAAAACATCTGAACTAATTATACTGCTGGCATCCTCTTTGTCCATGCTGTGCAAACTCTGCCTCCACTTGCAAACTCTCACAAAGCAGTATAATCTATTGCAGTTCTTTCATCTTTTCAAAATCTTAGGTGCTTTGCATCTCTATACTCCATTTAGCAGGGATTCTGACTTTGAACTCTGCACGATCTTCCATGATTTTCTGTCCTTTGATCTTATATTTTTCTTTTTCCACAGTATTTAGGAATCACTTGCAGAACATCTGCATGCTAGAGCCTTCTCCATCCATGGAGTCAGTGGCAGCACGTTTTTCTAGGCAATCTGTCCTTTGATCTTATATTTTTCTTTTTCCACAGTATTTAGGAATCACTTGCAGAACATCTGCACGCTAGACCCTTGTCCATCCTCCATGGAGACAGTGGTAGCACGTTTGTCTAGGCAAATTCTAATTGTTTTGTCAAGAACCTGTCCTAAAACTTCTCAGGTTTATGTGTGTGTGTGTTTTGTTCAAAATATCATCTTGTCACTGGTCTCTTATCAAGCTTATTTAATCTTCCCAAAATGAAAAGGTTGTTTCTTCCACTCAGATAAGTCAGAAGATCACCTCAGGTTTTTTTTGTCCACTCTGACAATGTCACTCGTGTTTCATTTTCACACGTGTCAGTGCTCCCCAGATTTCTATAATTAGTTTTATAGTCAGTCACCTCTGCATGACTAAACTGAAAATTACTCAAAGATGTGAGTGTTCTAGCCTATGCTACTTTAAAAAATAAAGTTACATTATGGCTGGGGCTTTTCTTGTGTGTGTGTGGTGTATATTTATTCTACGTGACTTTTTAATATAAAAATTTGAGTTCTTCTATAGAAAAACATGTATTTTTGTTGCTATTTCACACCTGACCTCCTCATTTCCATTGTTTCAGGCTTGGGGGGTTTAGTTACTTCATTCATAGTGTTTTTTCATCTCTATTGTTTTTTAAGGTGGCTCCCAATACAGAAAGCTGAGGGAAGCGTGGTGCAAGAGGGGACCTCACCCTCTGCATTCTCTGGGATAAGACAGCCTGGCAAAGGAGCAAATAATCTAGGTTATCCTGCCTTCCATTTCCAGAAGCTTCTACAGTTGACAGAAAAGCTGAGCAGTCAGCAGTGATACACCCACTAGCACAACAGCCCCAAAGACCTCCTCTGGCTCAGACGTTTTCTTCTGGGTGTCCTGTTTTCATTACTCTTGTTGAGACACGCAAACTGAACCATTTCTTGTGACCACTCCAGCTACATCACACTCACTCATCTCTTGCTTTGTTCTCTAGGGGCTTGCTGTTAAATGAGGGAAGTGGGGGTTTGGTAGAGCAGCCAGAGGAGGCTTCCAGGCACAGTGGAACAATATCAGCCCAGAAACACAAACAGTTTTGCTACAGCATCACTTGGAGTGAACTGACAAACAGCTTTGTCACTTGGGCTTGCTTCTGCTTTCACTTCAAAGGTCAGTTTCCTCAAATCCCCAATTTGTGTGCATGCTAGTTCAGTTTTCAGTTCCCTTCTGAACACAGCCGGTTCCAAGAAGAAACCAAGACACATTGTCAAGAGTGCCATGACATTCACTCCAAATCAAAAGCAAGGAGGTGTATAACATCATTGGTTGTTTTTTTTTCTCCAACAGTTACATTTTTCTAACAGCATCTGAGCCAGTGCTGTCCTCAGTTTCTTCTCTGTACTCTGGTAACAGCATGAGGCACACAACATAACGCTACAAATGCACTGCTCTGATGTGCTCTGACATAACCTTTTCCTTTTTTTATCCCTTTGAACTGAAACAGAGAGATAAGCAGAGCCCAGAAAATAATGACTATGTATCACAGCCACAAGAAAACCTAAATGCTCCAAAAGACACAAATACCGATGGTTGTGTGACACACAGATATGACAAGTTTCCCCTGGAGGGTGCTAGGGCTGGTCGTGAAGAATATGGGCCAGCCCACATCAGCTGAGGTTGCTCCACACTGGCGTCGTTTCCAACAGGTCCCTCCGAGCAACAAACCTATGGGCTCAGTGACCAAAGAGAAGACAGAGTTATGCTTCCTCACTGCCTGACTTTTAGACTGTGTGGGAACATTTTATCCATAAAGATTATGCAGCTATAACTCTGCATATTGTTTCTGGATATTTGAATTTTCATTTGTGAAGTTGGTAGTGCTGCAGTTTCAATGTGAAAAGCAGACTGCAAATTCTCCTATTACCAAAAATAGTTATTTAGTTTTCACGCCAATCTACTGCCCAGAGTAATGCTGGAACAACCCTTTCGAATAAGCAGAAGCTTGTCAGATTGAAACTGAATTTAATATTCACCTGAATTCTAGAAGCACAACCTGTGAAGTCACCAGCAAAAGAAAAATTACTTTAATATCAGAAACTACTAATGTCCAGAATCATTAACTCCTTGTGTTTTCTGCTTTTACACTTTTTTTAATGTATGGACCAATGTCAAATTGTCTGTAATAGAAAACTGATATTACTGTATAGATTAAAAAGAAAAAAAAAAGTAAAAAAGACTACCTAAGTCATTCATGTGACCATTGTTTTTGTTTTCTCTACAATATGCACATTTTCTGACTTTGATTTATGCTATTTATCCCATTCAGCAATGCAAAAAATCTCAAAGTTCTTCTAGGATGGTATAAAATTTTCCTATCCTTCTCTAAGGCTGTTTAATTTGCTTGTAGATATCCCCATCTAAATTAGTCACACCAGCTTCACCTTATAATCAATAGAGATAATTAGGTATTGCCTCGATTAAATTAATTTCATTCTAAAGGAAATGCCTACATTTGCTCGAAGGAATTGTGGCCTAAAAATATTTACATCTCTCCACTGACCACACGAGACAGACTGACTTGGACAGACATATCCATTAAAACTGTATCTTAACTATATAAAGGCAGGTGTAAAAAATCTAACGCCAGGCTCTAGTGTCTCAGACTTGACCTCACACACTGCAGAAGTTGCTCAATTGGGAAAAATAGACAGAATGGTTTTCTGTCGAGGCAAATAGAGTGAATAAATAGGTTATTAAATAGTTCTAACCCATTATTACAGCTACTTATTTCTCAAAGAGAATGTTGCAAATTACTGATCTAGTAAAACTCTTTTATACTTCTGAATTTCTTTTTAGACCAAATTCTAAACTTCTGTCCAATGTCAGTGAGATACATATATTTCACTTTAGAAAATAATTCAAAAATTGAGCTGATTATGAAGCAAAAGCCTGTTTACCTGCGGCACCAAAAGAGTTTTTTTCAGTGTAAACCTGTGGATCAGGAATGCATGATGCAACACATACATGATAACAGCAGCTCGAAGGATTCTTAGCAACATAATTTGTTTCTTATCTGAACCATACAGCACACATTAAGCAAAAATGTGTATGGAGTTTTTAGAGGTTTTTATTGCAGATGCATTATTAACAGTCTGAATAAGGTTTGAAACTAGTCACAAAAGAATAAAAAGGTACCCTTATAGACATGTTCCACAAGCATCCTCTCAGGCCACTGGAAGAAAACTTATTTGCAATGCTGAATAAATCAATATATTTCAGAGGCTGAATGGAAGACAGTTTAAATAGACATGACTGTTGTTAAAGGCCTTCTTCAGCATCTTTAAATCCCCAGTCAGTGTCTTTTCTGTAAGTGACTGACTTGCAGAAAGATCTAGAAAACATGTTCTTCAGCTGTGTTGTGGGGTTTATACCCCTGGTCCCAGAGGTTCCCAGTTAGATGTGGCAACTACTATTTTATTAGAGCCATGAGTGACTACTGAGAAGCCTGGAGGTGGAACTGGTGATTCACAGCTGAATATTGATACCAGTACCGGTGATTTGCAATCGTTATGTAGAAGTGAAGTTGGTGTTGCAATTTGCAGTTTGTATATGTCTGGATGACTTCTTGAGCCAGCTGAATGTCTCATCATGCATGACAAAAAATTGTCTCCTAAGAAGGCTGTTATCCTGTGAGGCCCACCAAAACAAATTCAGCTCACTGTCCAAGCTACCTTGGCTAAAGACCAAGGAAGAGAGAGTTCAGAGGATCCTGGGGTATGACACAACACTACTGTGTTATTTTCTGACTACAGAGAAGTCACCAACTGACCACTCAGAGAAACCATCTGCATATTTTTCTCTGTTTTTTTTTAATTCTTCACAGTAAAAAAACTTCTGGCTTTGGATTTATGGAATAAAAAGCTAAAAGAAAACATTTAAGATTTATATCCCACATTTTATGCCTGCATCTATCACAAGAAAAATGCATATGTAGTAAAAACTTGTCAAACTTTTGAAAATGAGATACCTGTTCCAGGGAGCCCACCCAGGAAGCTCAGGCAGGAGCAAAAGGAGGTCAGGGCTGAGCTGAAATGAAGCCCCTGAGTCCATGAGAAGGGGTTAGGGAGGCCACAGGTGGACCAACGGGGACCAACACGGCCCATTGATGCCCTCGGGACCCTGATCAACAATCAGACTTTTTGTTTTGTTTTTCTTGAAAAGATAGTAAGAGCAGATAGGTGGCAGATCATGTGTTTTGGTATTGATGTAAAGAGTTTGAGTTATTCAGCCTGGAGAAGAGAAGGCTCCTTAAGCACTTGGAATGGGTCCAGAGGAGGGCCACAAAGATGATCCAGGGGCTGGAGCATCTCTGCTGATAGATGTTACAGGATAGGCTGAAGGCAGTGAGATTGTTCAGCCTGGAGAAGAGCAGAGCCTGGGGGGACCTCATAACTGCCTTCCAATACCTGAAGGGGACTTACAGGAAGGCTGGAGAGGGTCTTTTTACAAGAGTGCAGCGACAGCACAAGGGGAAATGGTTTTAAACTGAAGGAGAGTAGGTTTAGACTGGATCTTAGGAAGAAGTTCTTCAATATGAGGGGGGTGAGACTCTGGACTAGATTGCCCAGAGAGGTTGTGGATGCCCCTTCCCTGGAGGTGTTCAAGGTCAGGTTGGATGAGGCCTTAAGCAACCTGGTCTAGTTGAGAGGTGCCCCTGTCCATGGCAGAGAGGTTGGATTAGATGATGTCTAGGGTCCCTTCCAACCTAAGCCATTCTATGGTTCTATGACTTAATAGCAACCTTTCAATAGCCCCCCCCTCAAAAGGGGCCTATGAGAAGGCAGGGGAAGGTCTGTTCTCAAGAGATTTTAGCAACAGGACAAGGGCTAATAGTTTTAAGCTAGAAAAGGGTAGATTTGGGTTAGACATTAGGTAACAGTTCTTTAATACGAGGGTAATAGATCACTGGAATAGTTTGCCTAGGCAGGAGGTTGAGGCCCCATCCCTGGAGACATTCAAGGTCAACCTTCATGAGGCTCTGAGCAGCTTGGCCTAGTTAGAGATGTCCCTGCTTATTGCTGGGGGGTTAGACTAGATGAGGTCCCTTCCAACCCATTCCCTCTATGATCCTATGCTTAAACATTTTTTAAACTTTGGTTTCCATATATTTTGGAAAATACCTACCACAGACAAAATGTGTTTTCTTGCACAAGATGCCTTTTTCTTCCTTGCAACAGCACTAGTCAGGCAAAAAATGGATAGATGGCTCTTCATATTGAGATACTAAGTGAAATAAAGCAAGGTAGGCATGACTGAGTGCTTATAGTCAAAGGAAACATTGATTTTGGCCTCTCTGAGAGCAGTGGTGGATGTCTAAGGACAGAGGTGGGATTCAGTGCATGAGCCAAACAGAAACACCTTTTGGTGAGTAATCCATTTAGAAAACCTTAGTGTACATGTTTAACTTCATCCATTCACCATGTGGTGAATGCTTTCTAAAAGTAGAAGTATTTAACAGACTCAGGGAAGCAGAAGAGTGCTCTACCCCAATTAGTGATCACATTTAGATACAGACTAAACTTTGAGCATAAAAGTAATAATATTTGATGTACTAAGGTTATTCATGTGATCATTTTGCCTTTCTCTTTACTATCCATTCTCTTTATAGAGAAACTCTGCAAATCTTTCTAAATGTATCAAATATATTATTTAAATTAATTAAAAATGAATGGAATCTAGGAGCCCAAATCATCTCAGTTCAGATACAGCTCTCACTTTACTTTCAGCCTTAGAAGGAATTAAAAAATCTGAAACTCCTTGGATCTGCAAATGAGATGACTTGGGTGTTGTGGTCTGTAACTCCCCATATCCCACTTTTGCTGCTGTATTCTTAACAGGTGATCCCATTTTCATGCAAAAGAAGAAAGGTTTCCATTCAAAGCAGATGTGGAAGACCACAATTTTTATCAGTCTGATAAACTAGTTGAATTATAGTTGGCCATATTTCCATCAGGAAGTTTTATTGGAAGTTATAATGTATTTCCTCAAATCACTTCCAAATAGGACACTAACTTTACAGATATTTTTTATTATATTTTCTTCTGCTCTGTTTTATTCTAGCTTCTGTTTCATTTGGATGGAAAACCAGTGTAACAACTGGTAACTGGATTATCTCCTTTATGAGAGAGATGGGACTGTTGAGCCTACAGAACAGAAGGCTTAGGGGGAATTTTATCTATGTTTATAAATTCCTGAAGAGAAAGTACTAAGAGGACCCATCCAGGCTCTTTTCAGTAGTGTCCAGTGACAAGACAAGGGCAAGGAGCACAAACTGAAACATGAGATGTACCCTCTGAACATCAGGAAACACTTTTGTTCTGTGAGGATGACAATGCAGTAGCACAGGTTGCCCAAAGAAGTTGTGGAGTTGTCCTCCTTGGAGGTATCCAAAAGCTGTCTGGACATAATCCTGGACAGCTGGGTCTGGGTGGCTCTTTTTGAGCAAAGACCAGATGTCCTCCAGAGGTCCTTTCCAACCTCAACCCTTCTGTGATTCTGTATTTTAGTATTGTTGTCAATACCTCGTGCATGTCACCTCCTTATTTTTCAAGTTTTTGAAACTTTCAACATATTTTCATAGCGGGTAGAAGACAAAGGATTTAACTGAAATAGGTTTTTCCCTTTCCTTTTTCCTGAAGGAACACTTATTTACTGTTGTTCTCAAGAGGTGGGCAAAGAAAAGAAGTAAAACAAAAAACAACATCAAAATAATTAATTAGGAAAAATATTGGTTATTCCAATTATTAATTTAAAAACTATTGAAATTACTAAAAAACATTTTGGAGTATCCAACACAAAATACATTTCCTGACTCACTCCCTCAAGAATTAAGCAAATTAGTTTTTGTATCACAAACCCAGCAGACTTGGAGAACAATAGACCACTGCAATCTTTGCATATTTAACCACCGTTCTCACATGTCTTTCTTGCAGTCCTCTTCTCTTCCTCTTAACCCTATTCTCTTTTCAAGAATAAGCAAATCTAATTATTTAGCATATTTCCTCAGAGGTGATGTTTTCCAGCCTTTAATCATTCTTGTATACCTCCTCTGGATTCTCTCCAATTTATCTTCATCTTCTTGAAATGGACATAGTACCCTAGGTGCATTGTCCCCTAGCACTAGATAGTAAGCAATAATTACCTGGTTGTCTTCCTTCAATATCACTGTTCCTATATTGCAGAGGAAGATTTGCCCTTTCTGCAACATCTTATTGTTGATGCTGTATTCAGCTTGCAGTCCATTTTAGCTCCCTAAAGCTTTCCTGCAGTGGTATTGCCTAGTCAGCTACTCTTGATTTTGTATGCAAGTAATTTATTTCATAAGGTATTTCACATTAGCTTTTTGTTGAATCTCATTTTGTCAATTTTGAACCAATTCTCCAGCTGATTAAGATAATTTTCAATGTTAATTCTGTGCTCCACCTAGCTTAAACCACTGCTTCATCATTAACAAGTTTCGTAAACGTAACCATTTCCATTACCTAGGTAATTAATACCAGAATATTTAGCATATTTTTTCAACTAGTGATTTAATATATAAGTATTTAAGCTAGACTTTGCTTTTTTATGGTGATGTCTTATGTTATAGCATTGAAATTTCTCTCATGTCAAATGGTCCTCCCGGAATGTTTGGACTTCGTAAAAAAGCATTCACAAATATTTTATTGACACTTATCCTAGAAGCACTGGTGAGCATCTAAAAATCTAAAGATGAAGGTTATGCTAAGAGGAAGAATGGACAATGGCTTTACCCTATAGCCAAAAATCCAGCCTGTGACCCAGGTAGTATTTTATACTGAAGTACAAAAGTTCATGGATGATATTCATAATGCCTAGTAGGACTTCTTTTCTAAAGGAAGTACTGTGGCTTCACATAGAGATAATTAAGAAGGTAAGTGTCTCTGAACACTTCTGGAAGGAATTCACAGTCCCAAGGACAGAACACAAAGACACAGTAGCACCGCTTCATGTAAGTATCACAATAACATGACTAGACAGTCTTCACACCCCAACCTAACAAATTCCCATTTCATTTTGAGGGCTTATCAGCTTCAGACTGACATACCTTAGTCATCTTTGCACCATTCTTAAATCACACTGTGCATGTGTCCCAAAAGTGCAGTAGAAGGAAGATGAATTACTAAAGACAATTTCCTTAACTGTGACTTGTCTGATCTGGAAGTCAAGATCAACATTTCTGAGGACAGAATTCACTTCAGGTGAGGGAGAAATGCCTTCTGTATTGAAAGATACAACATATGAAGTAATGTCTTCATTTGCCTCTCTGCATCCTAGAATGAGAGTAAGGGAAAATGCAAGTTAAAAATCCCTTCTGATACTTTTGTGGGGTATTTTGTTGTCGTTTTACTAGAAATCTCTGTGGAATGATTATTTTTTTCTTAGATGTTGGTATCATAGGAGTCAATATCATAATTGCAACATCTACGTGCAACCACAGTGCAACAAATAAAAACCAGAAACAGTTTATTTATCCTGAGGCTATATAGAGGTATTTATTTATCTATTTATTTTCAATAAAATGGTCTAGGAAATACTCCCTGGTTCTAAGGGCAGAGTTTGCATACAGCTGAATGCATGACAGGGAGGTGATTCAAGACAGCCAGCATGGCTTCACCAAGGTCAAGTCTTGCCCAGTCAACCTAGTAGCCTTCTGTGATAGAGTGACTAGATCAGTGAACAAGGGAAAAGCTACACAATCTATCTGGACTTCTGTAAGGTCTTTCACTCCATCCCCCAAAACATCACTCTCCCTAAAGTGGAGAGTTATGGACTGGATGTATGGACAATTTGGTGGATAAGAAATTGATTGGATAGTGACATCCAGAGGTCAGTGGTCAACAGCTCCATGTCCAGTTGGAGATCAATGACCCATGGTGTCCCTCAGGGGTCCGTAATGGGACCAGTCTGTTTCATATCTTCATTACTGACATAGCCTGTGGGATCCAGTGAACTCTCAGCAAGTCTCCAAACAGCATCAAGCTATGTGGTGTCGTTGACATGCCTGAGGGACAGGATGCCATCCAAAGGGACCTGGACAAGCTCAAGAAGTGGGCACATGTGAACTTCTTGAGGTTCAACAAGGGCAAGTGCAAGGTCCTGTACCTGGACTGAAACAATCACCATTATCTGTGTAGGCTAGGGGATTGAAGCATTGGAAAATAGCCCTGCAGAGAAGAATTTGGAGCTGCTGGTGGACAAAAAGCTAGACATGAGCTGACAATGTCTACTTGCAGCCCAGAAGGCCACCTGTATCTTAGGCTGTGATAAGGTTAGTTTTGAGGGTGGAACAAATGCCCAAAGAGGTGATAGATACCCCATCCTTGGAAACATCCAAGGTCAAGCTGGATGAGGGTCTGAGCAATCTGATCTAGTTGAAAATGTCCCTGCTCACTGCAGGGTGGGGTGGTGGACTAGGTGACCTGTCTGGGCAACCTATTCCAGTGGTTTATCACCCTCATATTGAAGAACTTTTTCCAAACATCTAATCTAAGTCTACCCTTTCTAGCTTAAAGCCGTTACCCTGCAAGGAAAGAACTCAGGAGTCTGTTGACTTGCCTTACCCTTGTCCCCAGCTGAAGCTATAGACCTTAGGACTCAGAAAGGCAACAGAAGCAATTATACCAATAGATAGAAGGCTTAGATACTAAGGAGTGTATTTGTAACAATTATAACTGTCATATTATTTTTATTGACAATTTTGTTTTTGTAATGGCTTTACAGTCAGGTTTGGTTTTTTTTTCCTTTCTTTTTCTACAGTAATTATATTTAGACTAGTAATAATTCTTTGATTAACATATTAAGACTTCAGTTAAAATATTGTCTTTAAATGTAAGATATTTTCTTTCCTGCTTATAAGATTTTGAGCAATTAAACAGTGAGACATTGATGGTCAGTACTCAGGTCCATGGCCTAGATGTGTCCAATTTACTAGCTAAGTTGTCTGAAAGATCAGGTGGGGTCCTCCCACTGTATTTTGGCATGTGAAACACAGAATGCCCAGGCCAGGTCTCTGAGCTCCATCACCTGGAATATAAATGTCATTAGGGCTGGACTATATAGAGATCTAAGTGTCCTCAAGATTCCATCTCTGCAATGGTTACAGTAGCTGCTTTGGACTGCAACAGTGACTGGAGAGCTGCAGGTCCTGCTCTACCAGTCAAATGCCAGTCTGAGAGTTGGGAACCTAGAAGTGCCACTTACTTTCCATGCTGGGACAAAGCATGTACAACAAGGTATGTGCAATTACCAAGAAGCTGCAAAGCTTGAAGAGCACTATACGTTCTGAGATGATTTAGGCATAGGAGTAATAAGCAACTACTAAAAAATAATTAGCAGCTATTACAGGGAAATAGATAAAAATACCAATGTCATGTATGTAAGCACAAAAGCCTCTAAGGACATACACTAGTTACAAACTCTCATTTCAGGCAAATTGTTTCTTGGGATCTGGGGTCTGGTTTTGGTTTGTTTTGTTTTCCCACACTAAGAAGGTTGCCAGCTGTGGATGTGTTACAAGTAAGAGACACATCTATTACCCCATGCTTCCAAGAATGGAACTAAGATTTCTCAAATATTGATAGGCTTTTTCAATATGACTAGAACAATAAATTTACTGATATAATCCTTCTCAGAAATACCTGCATAGGTCTGACAGAAAATATTCAAAACAGATCATCTGGAGAGACCCATCAGGAGCAGGAATATTCAGCATGAATTGTTAGATAAAGTTGTGTGCAGCTGAAAATCTTCTAACAGAAAGTGTGATGCTACGACCAGTCCTAAGTGTACTACCTAAATATGGTGGCCCATTTACCATTGAAGGCTTTTATATGTCTAATAACTACAGGGTTACTTAGTGATTCAAGTTAAGTGGGATGAACTTAGGCTACGCTACATACTGCACTGTGGTCCTCATTCTGTTAGGACTCTTCTGGAACTATTGCACAATTAGGTGTAATTAAAAATACAGAGAAGACTTTATAGTTAATTATCTTAAGATGTTTTTCTAAGTTATTAATAAAGTCAAAGACAGAAAAATATTTATTTAATCTCTTAAATGATATAAAGAAGTTCTACTCATCATGAATAAGCAAGCCCAAAAACAAAGTGATGAAATGAGGCTCTGAACAGGGGCTTTTTTAGCACAGAATGTTTTGAGTGAAAATAGAAAATCAAGTCTTCCATATATTCTTTATATGTGGTTATTATCTTGTAAAGCACAGAGAAGAATGGGTCAGGAGCAGAAGTCTGAGCATCATTTAAACCCTCAGTTACAGGTTGAGTCAGATTCATGTCCCTAAAGTATTATTTTCCTGATCATAGTCTGAAAGGTGCTGTGTAATGTAACATAACTGAGGTCATCTTTATCCACTTTCAGAGCAGTGTGATTGACACTGGCATTGTAAGCTTTCTTTAATTACAAGATTGCAGTCTCAGAGAACAAGCTGTTACCCCTAGTGAAAGAGAAAATGATTATCTAATTCCAGGAGCTAGGAGAAACTAGGCTAGAATGCAAGGGAGCATGAAGAAATACTACAGAACTGGTCTACACAGGGAAAATAAGACATATCGAAAATGAATAAGGCGTCAGAGACATGAGAGAGGGAAAAAGAACAGAAGTGATTTTGAAACTTTGGACATCCCTATGTCAAGCTTACTTCATCCCTGGCATTTGGAAACAAGGATCAGCTTTTTCGTCAGTATAAGCCCATGACCACTCTGTCTGCATACATCAACACTACTTGGCCTTATGTAGGTTTTACATATGAACAGGCTATTCTGTAAATAGATTTACTGTCAGTGTTTTCCAGCTATCCAGGAAAAGGTTTTCCTCTCCCCAGCTGTGCCCACAGAAGCAGATTTGACTTGTGTGGTATAGGTTTGCTTTATTGTCCCCCAGTTATAAAAGGCAAGGATGCCCAGCACCACCCTTGGGCAGCACCAAACACTTCTCAATCCTGATTTCTCCTCTTGGCATTTCCTGATCATCTTTTTCACTTCCCATGTGTCTCCTTTTCTCCACACATGTCACTCCCAATCTCAAGTCAGGGCAAATCAGAAACCTATTATCTACCTGCAGCCCTAATATTATTTTTCTATACTAGGATAACATTGAGATGTACATTGAAACATAAAAAATCTCTTGCAAGCTATAGGTGTTACTATCCCAAATTCAGCAGAATACACGTACCTACCTGATCCAGTGCTGCAGCATGTTAGAGACTCTCTGAACACGAATAACTTCATGGCACAGGGCAGCAGCCCAGAAAGCCAGCCATTTGGGTCCTGCAAAGCTCAGTACAATTTTATATTTGTGCTAATTAGTTCTGCTTCACAGAGACCACGTTGTTCTCAGACCCGGAGTTAGATCAGTCAGTTCAGGGACCATATATTGCACACATGGAAAGACACGTTTCTACAGAAAGAGGATGAAGATATTGTCACAAAGCACAAAACAGAATTAAAACAGTATTTCCTTAAAAATTTTGGAATAAATGCAGCCAGGTTGTTCTGAACTTTACGAGGGGGAGAAAGAAAGGAAAGGAAAAAAAAAAAAGAAAATTACCATTGAATGAAATTACAATTGAATGAAAATTATCATAGCCAAATAAAACCCCTGCTTTAAAATTTTAACAGATATACATGAACATATAATCTACAAGACCCTTTAAGAACATGGTGAGTCCTAACAGCATTAGTTCTTCTTATATTTAAGATTAAACATATTTAAATGGTTGCATATTGTTTTATGTCAATGTGAGGACAGCTTCTTTCTTATATAAACCTAAATATAATTGTATGTATTCAAGTGTGGAATCACCAATCAGCTCAAGAGGTTTCTCTCTCTCACAAGTCCAGTGATGTCAGTAGCATTACTGCTATAACCAGATCTCAGCATGGGCAAAAGTGGCAAACTGAGCCTTAATACAGACTTGAAAGAAATGAGAAAAGTGGCAATTGGTTTTGAAATTGAGTTTTTTGTTGATAAGCAAAAAAAACCTACAACCCTTCTGAGCCCATGTAAGTAAGTATAGGTGAAAGTGATTTATTATCAAGTAAGCTGTCTATACAAGAGCATTAGTTCCAGATGACATGCTACACGTTAGCTGCATGTAAATGTGTGTACAGCAAATGCTCCATCAGTTATAATGAACCAATCAGAAGGTTTTCAAAAGTAAATAAATAAAAAGTCTAGAAGAATGTGACTCCTCACAGCTGTGGTCTGAAAAGGGGTCAAAGGAAAGAAAGATCTGCCCTTTTCAAGTGGGGTTCTTGAAAACTAAAATATATATAGTTAAAATGTATGGAATTGGAGATCATAGTAGAAGGCCTAGTGGCCACTTTTGGCCTTAAATACTATGTCTGTGACAAAAATTTAAAAGTATGTTACTTGTCAAGTTTATAGGGAATATAAGTCTCCCAGGTGACTGAAGGGAGACAAAATAATTGATCATCAATCCCAGAAAAAAATATATTTTTTAGTCATCAGGTTGCACATGCAAAAATACCCTGGTCCTGCTTGAGAAGGTCTGACTCATGGTTTCTAATCTGCACGCACAAATGAGAAGAGGTTTGAGAAGAAAGGCAAGTCTGTAAATACCTGGCACAAACTCACAGCCAGATTCTTATGAAATAAAGAAACTAACAGTTTTGGAAAGAGGAAGTAGAGGAGACTGAAGACATAAGATGGACAAGTTTTGTGTTTGTTTGTTTGTTTTTCTTTTTAACTGACAGTGAGTAAAATTAATCTGGAAACTCAGCTGCTACCATTGCTATCAGAAAAGAGCTTGGTTTACATGTTTTACCATTCTAATTTTTACAGCAGCTACTAAGTAGGAAGGCTGAGTTGCACAACACTAGTGTGAAAAAGAAGTGCATTTTTTCATTCGATGGATATAAATGAAACAATGATCCATTCCTATCCTAGAAGGAAAAACTGTTCAAAAGCGGCTCAACCCCCAGCGTTTTAATTTTGCAGAGTATAAGGGAGTGAGAATTACAGCATCTGGTTGAAAAGCTTGTATACCACCTCTGCTCAGCCCAAAGCAAATTAAAACAGCTGAGTTATAAACCCCACAGATGGAAAAGAGGGCTACAGTAATGATATTCTCTTAAATACAGCCAAGTTGCTTGGGTGCCCCACATAACATAAATTGCTGAAGCACTCAAGTACTTAACTAGTTACTGTATGTGAAATTTGGTTTAATTTGACAATGCTGTAGCTCAGCATTGTTTCCCTTGCAATTATATACATTGATTAGATGGAACATAATGAGCTGTTGCCTGAAGGGGTCTGACAACAAAAGCAATATTTTTAGGAACTCAGAGATGTAGGGTTGTAAAGCAAAAATTTTGCTTGAATACAGTCTCAAAGTAGGTTAAGATATATAAAATAGGTTAAGATTCTAAAGTCCTGTGGTTAGAAGATCCAAGGCTTCGTTATAACTCCTGGTTCTATATAAGTAATGCAAATGTTATTTTTATTCTACGTGCACATTAAACACATAATCCTCATTTCTGTTAAAGCAATCCAGGTAGTAAACACTCCAAATGTATCTTGGGTTAATATGCACAAGATGGAAATTAAGTTACACTATAGCATACATTACAATAAAAACTAGTGAAGTGTGTAATTACTGTGACTATGCTCTATGTTACATTATATATCACTCAGTGTAGCCACAGCGGTAACCATCTCAGTGTCACTGTCTTAATTATAGCAGTTTTATTGTTATTATTATTGTCAGTCTTTAAGCTTTTACTAAAGCCAAAGCTCAAATCGAGCACAGCACAGAAACATGTGCTTAATTTTAAGCAGGTGCTTAGTCCCACGGAAGCCAGCAGAATATCAAAAGATTTAAAAATATACCTTTTGGAATGGAAGAGATTAGTTACACATCTCAAATTAATGATAGGCACATCAGGGATTCATTTTACCTTCAACAGGAATTTTAATTCAGTAAAGGTTCTAAACTTGAGCATCTTGTTGACTACAGGTGATTTAATTTCCATTGAACCAGTTCTAACAAGTTATCTATAGTCTCTGTCTCCAGTGTCTTTTGAACAGGGTTGGGAAAGAAATGTGTCTGGTGCTGTCAACAGGAGAATCCAAAACTGAAGCCCTTTAGGTGTAGCCTGCCTAACAGCCTGCCTTTATTGTTTATTTTTGTTATTTCTGATGCCCTTCTCCATATTCCTTACAAACATTAGGTAATTGTTGACTTTCTTTGTTTTACCTGACTGAGTTCAGATCAGTGGGTCTGTGCCAAGATCTGCAGCCACGGTGGCAAGTTTCATATAGATATAAGGTGAACATCACAAATGGATGTAGGTACCTGAGTCTAAACTTTCAGACCTTGATAAACACTTTAGGTGCTGCATAACTCTAGGGGTCTTAAATGTCCCCAGGTCTTCTAACCTAATAATAATGTATTCTACCTGTGAAACACTGAAAATCAATATGATTCATAGGACATAGTACAGCTATGCAAATATCTTTCCACATTCTTCTACAGATTAGATCCAATATTAAAAAAAAAAAAAAAAAGCATTTGGGAAAATATGTGAGATCTTCCCATGCTGCTGTAAAAAATCCTTTAAAAATGAGGTATTTCTTCAGTGTTTAGCCTATACATTGGTGTGATGGGAGCCACCTCGCAGACAATCCCCTTACCTGAATATTTAGTCTGGACAGGATTAGGCAGCACTGCCTAAGCATAATTCAGGCTGTTACTAGGGCTGATGATGAGAAAGACAGCTTTTCCTTTGTCCTTGCCCCTCACTGGCTGCACAATTAACAAATAACTGGGATGCCTAGAGGAAGTTACTACTTTTCTCACAGAACAGTGCCCGAGAGAGGTGTCTTCATGGTCTCTAAATGTGTTTTTTTTTTGAGGAGGGAGGATAACTTCCCGCCCTTCTCTGAATGAATAGTGTGGAAATCTAGCCTGAACAGTCTATGTTTTCGACACTCTTCAGTATTTCATCCCCTTTTTATCTTGGTTCATATTAGTTTTCCTTCTATTTATGTTCTTATCATATAAATGTAATGATTAAGATTAATTTATAACTTTTGTGAACACCTTATATTACAAAGATACTTGTCGTTACCAACACCCGATCCCCGGGATAGCTGCCACCCAACCTCTACCGTTGGGTGCCATCACAGTCACTGGCTTCAATGTGAAGGATGCTACAAATGGTGTTTATTGAGTTGCTGCAATTCCTTATATATGACAAGCCACACCCACAAGTCCCCTCGTGGGCAGTCTGAGCTTTCCTTTACATCGTGAGATCTTCCCTGCCTAGGGCGGGCTCTGCTCACCACAACATCACTACTATCCAGTTTAGAGCTATGTAACTGCTGACCTTGTTTAACAAACACTGAGTCTAAACCACATGACTGCAAAGTAGAAGAACACGTTTGTTATTATAAATATAAAGATATTGATATAGTGTCTGTATCAGAACTTGCTCCATAGAGAACAAATTCTGGAAAAATAAATCACACATACTTTCTCCTCGCAAGTGTACTAGAGTAGCCCAGGAAGAGGAGGTGGATTATATGAATAGTGTAGACAGCTTTTTTATTTACTTTTTAAAAAAAAAAAATATTTCTTGCAGACATTTACTGCACAAATAATATATAGCATTCACAAAAAGAAAGTAGTAATTCATAGACTCACAGATCACAGAGCCTCTTTGAGTAAAGAATCAAAATTATCTGATAATCTCCTAGTAACTGCAGACATATCCATATCATACTCAGATCAAATGCTAAGTATAAACTCTCTTATAATGTCCCTGGGATAGAGCAGGTCTTTCATGGGGAGAAAGTAATGAATTTTCTTGGAACAGAAACCATCGAACTAAGAGTTTTGTGAAGGTTAAATGGCATGTAGCTACAAGAAAAGGGCTATATTCTTATAATGCACCAGGCAATGTAAGAAATAGACCAGTTCACCTAAGGAGAGAATGAGCCTATTATATAGTGTTATTTAAAAATGTGAGTGGCAGCTCATTCCATGAGGACAAGGAATTGAAAGTTCACAGGAATAATATGTGAATAAGAATCTGTTAGCTATTGAGAAAAACAAAATGTCATCCTCCACATAGAATTCTCCAACACCCAGTGAATTGAAAGGAGAATGGTTTATTTCAAAAATTTAGGCCCAGCCTTCCAAGTGCTGACTGTTAAAAAAAGAGGAAGATTTTACAATGATTGCCACTTGAATAGCAACATTTTCATTTCAGGGACAAGCGTGGGAAGGTCCATATTTATTTCAAAGGTTGACTTCTCCCAACAGAAACTGAGGACAAGATTCTCAGCACTGTAAACTCACACAACTTTAACTTCTCCATTGGCTGAATAGTTTTTAACTGCATTAACTCAAAACAATGACAATGTTTCTCTTATTTCATGGAAAGGTAACTAGAAATTAAATGGGAGGGTGCAAGTGCCACACTTATTTTTAAGCACACTATTGCCAAGCATTGTATCATCTCCAACTTTAACACTCCTGACAGATGGGTAAGTTAGGCAGATAAGATTGGGATTTGCAGAAAGCACCAAGATAAGTGGGGAAAGACCAGGGCTAGCAAGGAGAAAACTGGTGAAAAAGAAAGATAGGGCCTATGTTTATTCCCTGGGAGGTGTTCATATAGGATTGAGTGACACTTTATTAATAGCAAATTCTCTGCTGTCATGTTTTAACCCCATCTTGTAATTAAGCACCACAAAGCCACTCACTTGCTCCCCTCACCCTCCCAGTGGGAGGGGGAAGAGAATCAGGGTAAAAAACAAACAAACAAACAAACAAAAAACTGTAGGCTGAGATTAAGACAATTTAATAGGACAGAAAAGGAAGGGAAAATTAATAATAATAATAACAACAAAAAATATATACAAAACAAGTTATGCACAACACAATTACTCACCACACACTGACTGAGGCCCAGGTAATCCCAGACCCCATTCTAACTGGCCAGCTTTCCCATTTATATGCTGGGCAGACACCCTAGGGTGGAATACACCTTTGACTTGTTTGGGTAAGATGTCCTGGCTGTGTCGCCTCCCAGACTCTTGCACTCTCCCAGCTTCTTCTGGCAAGGCAGTATGAGAAGCTGAAAAGTCCTTGACTTAGTATAAACACTGTTTAGCAACAATAAAACTTCAGTGTGTTATCAACATAATTCTCATCCTAAACCTAAACCACCACACTGTATCAGCAACGAGGAAGAAAATTCAGTTCGTTCCAGCTGAAATCAGGACATCTGCATAAAGGATTATCAACTCAAGTGAATAATATTGACCAAAAAAGAAATTTTTTTTTTTTTAAAGTAAAAATATTTTACTTACATCCCTTTTCAATTAAATTTTTCATTTTTTGAAATGTCATAAAATTTCATTTTAGCGTTTCTAATAAAATTTTATCAGTTTTTTATTCTTAAAATGTCATTTCTGTTGAAGAAATAACTAAATTAGAAATGGCAACAGGAAAAATTGTGCAAGATCATCTGAAATGAACCAAAAAAGTTTCCTTTTTTCTGTGTTTTATTTGTTTCGCCAAAATATATTTGTTTTATTTTTATCTAACTGAAATTTCTAACTTAATATTTTTCTTTCTACAGCTTAAGTAAAACTTTATCCACTTTTTGTGGATATCCAACTGCTAAAACAGTTTGAAAATACATTGTCTGTGAGTGCTCCCTAAAACTAGGCAGTAAGATATGGCAGCCATTTTTCATCTGAAAACAGTGTTATTGAGTAAAATGCTAGCTTAGAAAACAGAAGACCTGTTTCACATAGATTTTTTTGTCTAAACAGAAAAGTCTTTAAGAAGACTGTCATCTGCCACACAATAGCAAGAGCTTCTGATTCAAGCATTTCTTCTAAATAAGGCGACAAAAATAAGTTTTCCATCCTGTAGATGAAAACACCAGCCACCAAGTTATTTGATCTAGTAGAGTAAAGCTGCTTCAAAACCGTCCTGTCTTCATCTGTTGTTTGTGGCCTCCTGATCCCGAGGGTGTGAAATTTGCAGCACCAAAAAGCCACAGCAGGAGAATGACAGCCAGGAACTCAGAGGTGAGATAGGGCTCTGAAAAGTCTAGTGGTGCTTAAAATCCAAAATATATTTTCTGGCACAACAGCTGCTAACACCTCTGAACCTTCAGTAAACACTGATTCCAGATTTTCTGTGACTGAGGTGTCAGGGCTGTATTAAGAAGCATAACGTGGGATTCATCAAAATTAATTTTGAATAGGAAATGAATTTCAACAAGTCATTCTTAGATTTTTTTTTTTAATAATCAATGTAGAGAAATAGGATCCTCCAGGGGATAGTTAATCTTACCTGTTTTGGCCTCATTTCCTAGGATCAGATGGCTTGTGCGTTATAGCTATTTTTTCCCCAGTGATTACATGAATAAGTTAGGGTGACTAGCTCAGATTCATGCTTCTAGATTTTAGATATCTAAACTAAGCAAGTTTAATCACTCCCCCAATGGTAGGTAAGAAATCAAGGAGTGATATAGGTGCTGAAATCCCATGGACTGCATCTAAACAGATTTGTGAAGGTGTACCACAGTACATGTAATTTGCTTGGTTCCCCTATTATCACAGACAATATATAGATATCAAAGTAGCAGACAAGAGACAAGAGAGGTGCTTGAGCTTCTCTGTGTCTTGTTCTGCTGAGAGTTTCAAAGGCAAAGTACTTAAATACACTTCTTCATGAATCTTAGTGTTGTCTACCTAGAGAAACTGTCCACCCTGTATTATGTTCTTTTAACAAAAATACTGATAATTTTGTTAAATACATGGAGCACATTAATTTCCTAAGTGCACATCTAGATAGTTGAGTTGATTTTTTGTGTTTCTTTGGGTTGTTTTGTTTTGTTTTGTTTGTTTTTTTGTTTTTTTTTTCACCCAGTCTAATCTGTTTATTCACTGGGAGGGCCAAACACAAACCTTTACCTAAAACTCCATAGCAGAAAATAACACTGAGGCCAAATGATGGCAAATCAGATAACAAACTGTCTGCACAAGCCTCTATGTGTATGTCCCACAAAGAATGGGCTTAACACAGGCCAAGAGAAACATTTTACCAAATACCTTGCTACAACCATCTTCAAGTAGGTCTCAGGGTGGGTGGTTGTACCCAAACAGACTGGTGAGAAAGAACTAAGTAGAAATGAATACCTGAACTGTGGCATGAGAACCACTTCCACAGAACTGATAAGATCAGTTCCTGCTAGCCTGAAGGTATTTACTTCAAAGCTAGCAGTTACTCGTAGCATGATGGGTGGGTGGGGGGTTGTATTGGTCAGTGAGGAGATATCAATCACAGCAAGAGCAAAGAAGTAAAGAGAAGATCTCAGTTGCTGAAACTCTTACTCAGAGAGGGGATTGATACACATCTCCTGGACACTTGAAAGCAAAGAACCAGCACCTCAGAAGGTACCATCTGTTCTTCCTGTTCCTATTACTGTGGGTAGCTGAAGTTGTCCTGGTAATGAGTAACCTGCACCATTGGTGCTATTGTTAGTGGTACATAAGCAAAGCTCAAGAATCCTTGCACCATCTGCTAAATATTAATATTTAAATCTGCCTATGCTGCTTTTAAAATTCATAAATATATATTGTTATAGATGATTGAATGTTTCAGAGGTTAATTTTTCCATGTACAATCTTAGTTTGTGTATGCATTAACTTGTATGTACTTTGGAGACTCACTTTAAGTCTTTCAACTTTACAAGATTAACACTCTTTTCTGGAAAATGGGTCTAGAAATAATAATAATCACGTTGACATACCTTACCTGGAAATGAACACGTGGTATAAATGTTAAATAAACTTACTACTTTAAGTTCTTTAACAGATGCCAACCCTTTTTCTGATACCATTAAACATATTTTCAGCTTCAACAGTTTCCCTGTATTTCCAAGGCAACAGGAATCTCTGCTCAGTAGTGTAGATTTTTAAAGGCCTGTCACTCCATATCTCTGAGATATTAGAGACTGAAAAACCTCATATAGTGGGAAATTTTGACAGATTTTCCAGCAAGTGTAGTCCACCAGTTAGCTCATGATTCAAGCATACTTTTTGAGGTGTAAAATCTGCAAGTCAGGGAATCAGAAACTTCCTTTACACAGAAATCTTTAGCAAGCAAACCCAAGGAAACATACTCACTTCTCTGACCTGACACACTGGTGATTCTGTGTCTCAGTACTGCCTACATTACCATTCAAGTATGACATCTGTATTAAGAGTTAAGAGATTTTTTTCAATCCTTTCAATAATGGCACTATGATAATGTATCATTATATGTATGAAGAAACCCACCAGTCACTCATTGAGTCATATGCCCGAGGCATGTGAATAATTTAGATTATGACCTGCATGCCAGAAGAATAGAAAGCTGATACTTTCAGAAAGAGTAACTTATGCAAAATAGCCTATTCAAAGGGTTACCATAAGTATAATCAGACTGCAGATCATTTGACTTCCATTGTTTATCAGTCATTAATGTCAAGTATGTCAGCATGTTGTCACATAATGCAGGTAAAGCAAAGCTTATGTGTTCAGTAAAGAAAGTATTTTGCTTTTGCAGGGTGATTTGAGGTCTCTGTCTAAAGTCCACTGGAAAAAAAAGAAATCGTTCCTTTTTTGTGTGTCCTTTTCTGTGTGTCCTTTTTTTTGGTATAAGATAGAACTCTGAGCAGAGGGAAAAGATGTTACATAGCCATAGGAATGTACTGCACATATATCTGGTGAGTCAGTCAATAAATACCTGAAAACTACAACTATTAAACAATAAGAGAAAATTTTGTCATGTGCTAGGTATACTTGATTGCTGTTCACCTCTCAAAGTAAAGTTATGCTTCTGGACAAGGAAATGCTAGATAGCTACATTCTACATGTATGGGCATTGTGGATGGGGTTGTCCTCCATAATTTTGCCCTCTACAGCTGCAGATATCATAATCTGAAAGAGTCGAGCTACCCTCCTTTTCCACTCCATGGAGGCAAATGAGCATATCCAGAATCATTACAGGGTGACCTATCCCTTCAGTGTTGAGTACCTCTCTCTCTCTAAGGGCAGACTAGGATGACTACTTCAGGGGTGAAAATCAATTACACAAATGGAGCTTCCTAGCTATGCACAAATGACTAGTACCATAAATCTCTAAATCCAGACCAAATATTTGGGTGGGAAGATTAATTATCTTTAACTAATATATCTTCGCATTCTTCTTGAAAAGCTGAAGCTTTTTTCTAGGTGTTTTCAAATTCAGATTCCAGACATAGGATCCTTATGTAACATGTATCACAATACAAGGTTATGTTGGAAGAAATTTTTTGTGGAAGAAATTACTGGAGGCAGTACTTTTATTTTATTTTCTTTCCAATCTTGGGCATGATGTTATGGTACCAACAGACAAACTACACAGGTTTACCAGATATCATTTTCAAGACAAAATTGCAAAGGTAGACAACTAGATAAACAGTTGCATTAGAAGTGGTGGTATGTACCCAAAGATACTATAGGTATTAACAGTTGTAACAGGTGCTCCATTTACCTAGCCCACTTTTCTATTAGTCTTGAAGAACCATCATCATAATAATTAGTGATTTGAGGATTTTACATTGATCTTCGTATGTGTAGCTCATGATAACTTGAAGAGTCAAATTTTCAGATGATGTATAAACTCTTTTTTTTTTTCCTCATTATGGCTTAGAAAATATTTACAGCAATTAAGAGTTTTACTGTGGCATTCACTGTAGCAGCTGAAGGATGTAAGCATATCATTGTATAAGATTCTTCATGACTGCACAGACCTGGGGCTTATGGTTTTACACCTCTGCTGGGAAGTACAGGCATGGCAGCAGTAGAAGTGCACAATAGAGGCACACCTTTAAAAACAGCAGAGTATGACAGCAGCTGTTGCAATTTGAAGTGAAAGCAACAGCAAATGAACATGCCTAGCAGCTTTGTGTGATGTCAATCATATTATTCCAGATAAGAGGAGTAAAAGGTTCACTGTAGTATGTTGGGAAGTACTTGAAACCTGTGCTACAAAAGAGTGATAAAAGAAATGTGATAGTGATATTTTCCTTGTTCAAGCTGTTTACATTTGAAATTTAAGCCCATTGACTATTGCCTCTAACTTCCAGTTCATAATCAGTGCCAAATTTTGTATTTACATTTTTCTGTGGGTAAAACATCACACGCAATAATTTTCAGAGGATTGTCTGAAAACCAAGTTCTTAAATAAAACTTTCTAGACTTTTCACCTTTCTAGCCTTCAATAGAACCACATTATGCCCTCCATCTGTAAGCAGAATTTTGCAATCCATGTGAAAATTATTTTTTATCATTAAATGATCCTTTTCTTCTAACAATGTACTACAGGTCAATATGACCTATTTGCTCAAAAGGCGACGTCTTGACGTCAGAGATGACAAAGGCAAAATTCTGGTCACTACTGAAAATGCAACCATGATTATTTTAACAGATAGATTTTACCTTTTCAGCTCCAGCTCAGAATACATAAAGGAGATATGTCACTTTTTTTTTTTTTTCCCCTCTCCCGCTCGTTTAATAAAAGTTACATTTCGGTTCAAAAGTATCATTTTAATATTTCCACCCACTCTTGTTCAGTTTGGCTGCTATGGAAGAAGAAAAGGTGTTGTGCATTCCTAAATAGGCACTGGTGAGCAGATGGACTCTAGCTAAAAAATTTTGGGTGAGAGAAATCAAAAGTGTTTCATTTCCATGTCTGCTCTATTGGCAATGCAAACTCTGGTTCTGCTCAGACGTGCAGATTCCAAGAGGCGTGGAGTGGGAGAATGGAGATCTCAGAAGTTTCTGTGAAGTTTTAGAAAGACAGTGAAAAATATGATATATTGTGAAAATTTGGAAAGTGTGGGGAAAAAAACAAAGTACAGAGTAAAATCTCAAGAGCAGAATTTTGCAGTTACAAATCTGACTGCACATGCGAGCTCACTGCCTGCTTACTAACACCACACCCATAAATTTCTAAAAATAGCTATCAAGCTAAGGAAATGGTCCAGGTGTAAAGATGACATTATGGTTCAGCACTGTCATGGTTTAGACCCATTTGGGAGCTGGGCACCACGTGGCCTCTTGCTCACCACCACATCCCCCCGAATGGGAAGGAGAAAAGGGACAAAAATATAAAAGCCCATGGACAAAGATAAGGAGAATTTAATACAACAATGCAAAAGGAGCAATAAACACTAATAGCAATAATGAAACAATGCATAAAGTAAAATACAAAGCACAAGCCACATTAGCTCTGAACAGAAAATGGTGCCACAACCCCACCTGTGACTCCAACCAGTCCCACTCCCAGCCCTTATGTCACAGGCACGACATCAGCATGGTATCAAATAACCTATTGGCTGGTTTGGTTGCCTATCCTGGATGTGGCCCTCCCAGCTTCTGGTGAAAATTAACCCTATCCTAGCCAAACCAGGACAAGCATATTAAATCAGATCTAGTCCCTGTGTGTTATTTCTTCCTCCATACACACCTCTTCCTTACAAGACGTTCTGAAGTTGTGGAGGAAAAAAAAAAAAGAAAGAAAAAGAGACAATCAATTACTAAACTTGTCAGGATAGGGGATTATGGGGTCTGTATAGAGCAGGAGATATATTGCAGACCTTTCCCAGCAAGGAAATACTACCCTTGGTCCCTTCCAAATTAAGGTCATTCATAGATATTCTAATTACGCAGAAACAACATACAAGGGTACTGAATTTGTTGCAGAAAGTCATAAATTCTGTTCTGTCCCTATTCCCATACCTAAACCTTCACCATTACGTACACAAAAAGGTGATTTGTCTACTAGGCTTGGATATGCAAGGCCAAATTGCTTGGGGACGAAGAGGAAACGAGATAGCATTTTTCCCTTCCCCTCTTCAAATGAATCAGGGACAGAGTTGGTCCTTCTGCAATTGCAACTAGGGAGCCTGATTACTTCACATCTTCAGAGAGTGTCTAACACATGGAAAAGGTTAGGGAGAAGAGAGAAGGAATTATTCATGACTCAGTACTGAATTTGTGGAAACCAAAAGTGAGCTGACAGGGCTGCAGTTGTCTCATCAGTGTTGCTCAGTTGGCAGCTCATCTCTGGAAGGAGGCCGTGTAGACTATCCCTGTGTTACCATGAGGCCTGTAGGAACTAGTCAAAAGTCTTCCCTAAATTTATGGATCAAAGCAGACAACTTTATCAAGCAGTGTTTTTATCAGAGACTTTGAGGAGAAAAAAAAAAAAGACCTAACTTTGATCGCAGGAAATTAAAGCCACATGCTAGGCAATACATGTCACCTGCCTGCTCCTCGATGCATGCTCATAACCTGAGATAAACACTTCTTACCATGCTGCCTTTGTTGTTAGATAATACAGAATTCCCTTCTTGAAAATATTGCTATCAACTATCTCATAACACCTGTACCAGAGCAACCTGTTAGTGTGATTTACTTTGACAGGACACAATGGATATTTTATTGTTTGACCCCATCTGCTCTGGCAATATGAGTTTGGATTGTTTTGGTTTTTGTTTTTGTTTTTTTTCATAGGAGCTGTTTTATTTAATCTTACCACAGGTGGTATTGAATTTTCACATCATTTTTCCCTTAAGAAAATACTGGAGTAAATAATATAATGAAAATCCAGGATTTCACAGAAAGGCACCCACTTAAACTCTGCACTCTTATCTCAGAAAAGATCTGTCTTAAAATAGATGCCTTACAAGCAATTTAAGTAAATATCTTTCTCTTTAACATGTGAAAGAAGCTATGGTTTCTCATGATTAAAGCCATTAAGCTTCATGAGAAACCTTCAAATGACTTAAATGGGGTTTCCCTCCCTTAAAAGATGAATGTCACAACTATCACTTGTTTGTCATGGTGACCATCTTGAGAATCAGGTATATAGAAATGTTTAAGAGTTTTTGGCTGTTTGGTAATAAGGTTAGCACAGTAAATTTGTAGTAGGGAGGATGGAAAAAACCATCATTTTGCTCCTTACCTCATAGGCATGAATTACTGCAACTAAAAGTTCAACCATACAAAACTGAACCATCTAATTGTCACCATAAGAGGTTCTAGTCTCTTGGAATCAGAACTGTAACACTTTTTCATCAGCAGAATTAACATCTATGTCCAAAGGAACTGTGACCAAGCCCAACATCAGTACTTGAACTAAGCATATCAATTATATCAATCTCCATAAGCTGGCTGCTTCTTCCAAACATTTTTAACCTGGTCAAAGGCTTAGAAACAGGGTAACTTATACAACATATGTATGAATGTCAAAGCCTGAGTTCCTAAGACAATGATCCTCTCTATGGCAGAAAGAACAGCTTGTGTATGAAGGAAATCTATCAGTTACACTTCAAATAAGCTTTCAGGAAATAGGGGCTTCCAAAACTCTTCATCAAAAATCAAGTCAAGGCAGCCTCTATTAATCATTGAAGCAAATTATCTGCTGTGCCCCAGAGACTGCAGACTACAGCCAATGTGACAAAGGAAAGTTTTAAGATTGGATATAAAGGAGAACAACAAAGCAGCTTTGTTCATTAAGCACTCTTCCCAATCTGAAGAGGTGACCAGGGACTGTTTCTTTGAAATGTACCAAGTGGATGATTGTGAGCAGTTATCAGAAGACCTGACCCCTTGGTACTGAACAGCAGGTAGAAAGAAAATAGATAAGCCAAGTATGTTCCCTACAGTATTAGTTTAATACTTGTTTGAATGCTTGAAACTATGTTTGAAACTCTTAGAGAAGAGATAGAAAAAAGAGGTGGGATGGGTTCAAAATAATAAATGAAGGAGGCTATACTGGGGGTAGTGTTCAGACTTTTCATAGTATTCCAACCTTTTGCACGGTAATGGAGGAGGATTTCTCCAATGATACTTGTTTAGGGGCTGAGTATGATGGGGTTGCCACAGACCAAGGCTTTTGAAGAAAACCTTATGTATTGGATCATGTTCTTCCTCATAGTGCCATTTATTTAATGTACAATGTGAAGGCAGAGAAAACCTCAACCCTCAGAGTATTGCCTCAGTAGTTTTCCTGTATTTGTCATCTGATACGTATGAACCTCTCAAGAAAAAGTTCAGCTGTTACTTTCTCCTGGAATTCTAGTCACAATTTAAACCATGTCTTGCATTCAAACTGAATCAATTTAGGTTCACCAGTTTTCAGAGTTTCAATTCAACAGAAAACATTAATACACAGACGAAATAATTCCAGCACAGAGTAGAGCAATCAGATCCTCAGCTTGGAAACTATTTGCACTCTACTGTGTCTCTCCATCTTTTTCTTGTGAGTCAAAAGGTTACCACCATGCTACTATGGTAACAACCAAGACAAAAAATTAGGCAAGAACCCCATTCAAAGTGACAACACAGATGATGCAATTGTGTTTTCAAACAGAAAGTGTTGAACTCTGCTCCATTGTCTCTTGTGGTGGGGAAGAGGAAGTGGGAGAAGAAGAACGGATGGTTTGAACTAATTAAGGTATTCTTTGGTTGAGAGTCACCTGACCTCTGAGAAGATGGTTTTATAAAGAAGAAAAACAATGTGTGCTCATTGACTATAAAAGGAAACAGATGATAGGAAAAGAAGATGTGTTATAGAGAATTGGAAGGATCATTCTCTCTGCTTCCATGCTCCCCACCCTGCTCTTGCCTCCCATGTACTACAGCTCTCAGAAGCAGACAACCAGCAGGATTTAGACAATCCTGGTCAAAATGTAACATTCCAGTGTTGTCTCTGCCTAGAAATACATAAGTGTGAGGGCAACCATGTACAACCTGTACCTGGCCTTGCTGGTTGCAGCATCCTGCAAAACAAATTGCTTGGGATGCTTGCTGCTCCCCTGGGATAAAATGATGCTGTGCTGGACACAATGTAATGACTGATACTGTTCCCTTAATCATCCATTTCTTTTTGCTTTTGTGTGAAGATAAAACGTTAAGATTTTAGAAGTAACTTATCAGGTCTTTTTCTCCAGCTCTCATGTTTCGGTGTAAGATACAAACTTTGTTACTGACAAAGTAAATTGTGCTAAGATCACAAAAAGCATTTTGAAAGCCATTTCAGACTTCCCAGCTGGCCTAACTCTTGAATATCCAAAGCTAATTTTGCTACACAGGCAATTAAGGATATTCTTCCCTTTCTAAAGAGGCAGGTACTTTTAAAGCATAATCCTGTTCAAAATACAATACTACAGAAAACAAGACCTGACATAGATATCTTTACTTATTATGCCTTGTGTTTTACTTACTAGCTAGACTGAGGTGTTAGACTTTGGTAAGTAAATTCTTCTTGTATCATTTCCAGAGGTATTGTTTACATGTCTATGGAAGCTAAAGTCACTAAAGCTATCTTTAGTGAAAATACTGAAGATGTATGTTTATCTTAAGGATTCTCTGGCATCCTTACAAATGCATCACCGATATTTCTTATTCTCTCTACAAAAGGCGTTATAACAGAGCACCTCCACTTTTATAGCTCAGGAAAGGCAGCTGGAAGAGGTCCCTTCTGGATCCCATCAGGGTCACTTTTGGTGTCACTCAGAGGAGGTCTTTGTGGAAGAGCACAGAGTACTCAGCCCTCTGGGGCCAGCACACGTGTTCCATTGTATTATTTGTTCCTGCTGGCCCAAGGAAAAAAGAGAACATTTAAAGTCATACACCTTGCAAAATTGGAAACCCAAGTGCCAGACTCTGTCTTTAAATGCGTGCTCAAATGACTTTGACTGGAACATGTAGAACAATGGATACAAAACAGAGCAGAATTTAGCTTCAGATATGATGTGAGTCATTTTTCTAAAACTTCTGGAATTGGTCCAACCCTGTTCCAGCTGCCATTAGGATGAGTATTACTGCATAATCTTTTTAAGGATGAAGATTAGAACTCATATCAAAGACTTCTTTGGAAACCTCAGTACATATTTTAAGTGTTTGGTTGGAGTTTTTATTATTATTATATTGATAAATTTGGAGTAAATTTTTTTTTAATAAATCAATCATTTAATGGCTTTTGGGTTAGATACAGGTTACACAAGTGTTCTATAAATTAGGAACCTATCAAATATCCAGACGATTCTTCAAGAAACTTATCTTTATCCACTTCGGTAATTAAGGAGTTTTACTTAATTCTTCTGAAAGCTTTTTAGGAACCCATGAGAGCTTAGCAACATCTTTAGTTGAAGAACCACCACATATAGACATATCCAGACTTGGCCATCTTCATATTTTGACTAACTCTAGGTAATGTGTTTTTCATTATACAGCATGGTGGTGCATGGTCTTGCAGAACAGGTTACTGTCCTTGCGTTGGAAACAGGTTTCCTAGGAGAGAGGCTGCCTCAATCCCCCGTGGGTTTTCACTTGTACTGTTCATTTTGCAGTCACCTGCCCTAAGAGCAGACCACAAGGAACTCTGCACGACAGGTCATCATTTTCCCTTGTGAAACTAGATCAAAATCCAGCTACGGGTGTGAGAGTCACAGCTTCAGAGGAAAGAAGCAACACAGGGGGCATAAGGCAGCGAGGAATCCTGGTGACTCGATTTACTGTTTTGTTATTCATAAAATAGTTTCCTCGTCTAAATTGTAAAAATAAGAAAGAGCCTAGATTCCCTTATTCTAGATTCATGCCAAATGCATTATCATCTATTCTTATTCTTTGTCAGTGACAAGTAAGTTACTTAACTTGATGAGTACAGAGTCAAAGTAGAATCAATGTCCTTCACTTTCCAGATGTCTTTCTCTGCTTTTGCCTTAAAAGCCACTGCTCTGGTAAGTGCCCATCCTTAGAAGGTGACAGAGAAGTAGAATCTCCACTTGCCTTGGGTAGATTCATCAAATTTTTGGTCATTTATTATAGAGACATCACTGCCTGTCCTAACATGTTCCCATCACATTCTGTCATAAGAAACGGACATTTTTAAGGAACCAGTTATTACAAGACAAGGACTTACCAGACTTCCATTTCGGCCTCATAATTTATCATCTTTAAAGCTAAAAAGCTGTTTACACATTATTTCTGATTTGAAATAGACTGTCTTTAGCTTCTAGTTGGTGTTTTTTTACTATGCCTTTCTCCATTCAGATAAGAGTCTCTTTAGCTGGTGACAGTGAGCCACAAACATCAGACAGTTTTGACTATCACTCTTGTTCCTTAACTGCAGGACTGTGGGCTCCCTATAAGAAAATACAGAGAATGGATCATTCATTGAGATTCCTAGATTAGTTAAGCATATACCATAGGCATTAAAAATGGCTGTGACATGCTAGATAGATTATGGATGCACTGCCTTATGTCACATCAAAGCTATCATAAAACTAGTCTGTCATCTTGTAAATGACAAAAGATTTCTTTTTCAAAAAAAAGACCCAATCAACAAACAACAGAGGAAAGACATCATTTCATATTCTCCCTGTCAATTTGGATAGCCTGCTTAAGCACTGCCTTTTAAAATAAAATATAATGCTGCAAGAAATGAGCTTTTTATGCATATTATTATCATATTTATTTTCATATTCAGCTACTCCTACATTATAACTCAGTGTGGTAAATAGCTCATGCTAATTACTTAAAATCCATTAAATTTTAAGTCTCATAGCAGATGCAAACACCATTTCAAATGTTCTCATTGTGTTGCCTACATAATTCATGAACTCTTATTAGAATGCAGACTCAAAGCGGGCATTTGGTGTGTGCACCACACTCTCCAGCTTTTTGTGTGTCCCTGAAAAAGTGTAGTACTTGCCTACAGATCTTCAGTACCAAATCCTTCTGTTCTGCAGCTATGCTGACCTATATTAAAGAGTGAGAGGTCTTCTAATTTAGGAACCACAGGAGCTGTTAGAGTTGCACAGGCATATGGGAGTGTGGGTAGTCCAGGTAGTCACTCCCACATCCCAGGCTCAAATGCCTGGACAAACAACCAGGAGGGATCTCAAGTTCCACTCCACAATACCAAACCTATTACAAGATTTTGTTCATTGACTCTTTTGGAATCCATCTCCCTCTTGTTTCTTTTGCACTGGACCTATAAATAATCGTGAGTTCGGTATTGTGAACCTGACTGAGGTTGCAGCCCAACTTCACCACAAAGAGCACGAAGTTTGTCCTGACCCAACCATACCTATACTTCGATGTGAGCTCAGCCACCATCCAGGTGAGGATGGTACCTTCGCTAGGGTAACATTGGTCAGCTTTGGCTGTTGGTTCCAAAGGGCACTATTTGTCTTATGTACATATCTGCAAGAGGTCTTGGATATCCTCAAGTATTTAAAATGGCACTAGACACCTGTGCTTAGGCAGCTGAATAATTTCCTACGTATATGAAATTGAACTACTGAAATAGATATTCTGGGTTCTGTTTACAGATTAAATTAGAGGCTGATTCATCCTACTTGTGGTAGTCATGTATCTAAGCCTGATATGCTCTTTGGAAATGACTAATCTCTCTGTTCACTGTAAGATGGTCTTGGATATCCTCAAGTATTTAAAATGGCACTAGACACCTGTGCTTAGGCAGCTGAATAATTTCCTACGTATATGAAATTGAACTACTGAAATAGATATTCTGGGTTCTGTTTACAGATTAAATTAGAGGCTGATTCATCCTACTTCTGCTAGTCATGTATCTAAGCCTGATATGTAGCGCTCTTTGGAAATGACTCTGTTCTCTGTAAGATGAATTTAGAATAACTACCTTTAGGCAACCAAAATTTATACTTCACTGATCTATAAATAGTATCCTGAGTCCTAAAATAAAGTTTTCTTACCTGATAAATAACATTTTTTTCCCCAAATTCACCTTTATGTTCTGTCTGTAAGATACATATATAGAAAAGATTTCCATAGTTCTCCAAGATGTTCTGAGACTAAAAGTAGTAACCATTACAAAGTACTCTGTAACTGTAGAAATGGGAACTCATAAGTACTTCAGGTAGTCACTTCTCCAAGTATAGCTGTATTTTAAGAACAGACCTCTGTACCCCAGTCAGCTTTTCTCCAGCAAAGCCCACCAGATCTGAAGATCCAATGGTTTTGTACTCACATTCAAACCTCTGCTTTTCTGAGTTTAGTGTCTTGCAGGTAAATGGATACATGGTGTGCAAAGCACAGACAGTCAGCATATTTTACTGTTCCTTATACATATTTTAAAAGGTTTCATACAGGACTTTGGCTATTTCTAACTTTTATGCTTCAATTCCCTATTCTATTCTCTAATATTTTATCTATCTTCCTCTGATCTTGCACTTTGATAGGGGTAGAAAACCTTTGGGAGAATGATCTAACATCTCTTGCTATCTTTCTTCGTTGTTTTGTTGTTTTTTTGTTTTGTTTTTTTTTTTTCTTCAATGTACTTTAGTTGTATTCTTGCCATCTTATTTAATACCTTTTTCTGTATAGCAAATACATCACTTGCTTTCCTTTTCTTACCAGAAAACCACAAGATTAGATTTGTTTTCAAGTTTAACCCTTCACTTTAACCAAGAAGGAGATAAGAACATTAACAAATAGCCCTAATCCGGGTAGAGTAGGAATTGGCTTAAAAGAACATCACCCTTTTCTTTCCTCAGACTTCATGAAAACCCCACTGTGTAAATACTTTAGGTTCAGCTTCTCTGGTACCCTACTTTCATTACATCGGATAGTGTCTTGCAAAGTTCTCTTGAGCTTGGGGAGAATAGCTGTAAGGAGTGTAAATATTTAAGGAGAGCTTAAGAACCTGTAACCATGGCTAAGAAAAAGAAGGCTTTTGCCTAGAAACACTTGATCTTTGTCAAACCCCAGCCCAGATTATCTCCACATTGACAAGTGCTGAACACACTGGTACTTATTCAGTTGTGTTTCTCCTACATTGTTTGAAGTCCTTGATATGTTCTTGAGTATTTTAACCCTCAAACATAAAAGATCTTTTTATCACTTAGGTCTCTTATGCTTGAATCTGAGTGTATAGATAGATATTCCCTCTGGTCCAGTCTTACATGATAACATTGTTAGAAATTCAATTACTTTCCTCAGAAATAGTTTGATTATCATAATAGCTTTCATCTTTCTGAAATTTTCCTTACACACAGTCAATTTTGGTGTTCTATGAATCTTACCTTTTAATTCATACTTCCTTTCTACAAATCTTGTTTCCTCTCTTCAAACACAAAAGGATTTTAAAGAACTCATATGGCACAATTTTCTACGGATCATTTTTCTGGGACTGATGTAAGTCCGTGTAGAAAAGTTTCTCAAATAATAAGCTGATAAATTGTAGATTAATTCTGGTTTGGTAATGACTGTAGCCTGAAACAAGCTAATGAGTATAAAGTGTTTCGTGTTGAAGGATTTTTGTACTACGTAACTGCTTTTGTTATATAACTATTGAATAATTAGAGAGATTTTGTTGTTCATCAGTCTAATGTATCACCCATCTCCACAGAAGATATTAATCACTTTAGAAAAAAAAAATATATGGTTTGGGATTCAGGATTTTATGATTGTGCTTTAGATCCAAAGATTCTTGTGAATCCAATGATTCACAAACGAAGATAAAGGTGATGCCACAATATTTTATTAAATGTTACATACTATTTCAGCTTTTATTTCATTTTTTATTGCTTCCCTTTCCTTTGGAGTCAAGATAACAAACCATCTTGATCTCAGTTTGCCTCCAGCAAATCCATAAATGGGAGTTTTAAAAAAATGATGCATGATACCACATTCACATAACATTCCATTTTGTAATGTTGAATCACTGATGAAGGAATAGAGTAAAATGCTTATCTATGAATGCACTATACCATGAAAATTCATTTGGAGTATTTTTCATGTGGGTGAAGAAAAACTCAGAAATTTCAGCAGTGGAGTAATATGTAATCTATAAACCATGTTTCCTTAAAAAAAACCCTGCTTGTGACAGCATTTTTATTGCAGTTTTTGATGTAAACATTTTCCAAAGAGTTTTAGACATTCTGTTTTGTTTCTGACGATTTTATAATATTTCCATGATTTACATGATTTTCCTTGATCCACTTTCAATTTGTATTTGAGTAGATTTTTAACCAATTGACCTTTAATTTGCTGTACTAATAGTATAACTGGTAAATCTCATCAAATCATGCTGTAGTCGTTAGAACTGGTGGAGATATTTAAAAAAAAAGAAAGAAAGAAAACCCAAACATTTCTCTTCCTTGCTGTTTCCATCCCTTTCCATCCGTTCTTTTCCCTTCACTTGAAAATACAATTTTGTGGAAATTGAAACTTTTAAAACATTCGATTTGCAACTTGCTGACTTTTCCTGAGGTGGTCAGAGCATTTCTTCTTTCAGATTTTCTCCTGGAAGCAGTTTCTTAACTGCCTTATGACAGAGCAATGACTTCAGGTCCGGTCTCTGACAGCAGCCAGACAACTCTGCCACTGAGTATTTCCAGTGAAGGTGAGGTATTCCTTACCTGCCCAAGTGTGTCAGTGCTAGGCTACAAGGAAGACTTTCAGACAGATGACCAGATGTGAGAACATCACGCTTTGGGGCCTTCTATATTTGCAAAGCCTTTAAATGACATCTGTTCTTTAAGTTTTGATGTCTTATACTATCTTCACTCAAAAGTAGTTCCTGCTTCCAAAAGTACAGCCAAAATGTCCTAGTCCCTATTTCACCACTACCACTTCTGTTTTTTTCCATAAACTTAGGGGAAAAAAAAAAATTCACTACAAAAACATTGATAAAGTCATCTTCTGACCTTCCTTCCTCTTTCATTATATTTTTTTTGGCTCCTCAAATCTTTTGACAGAGTGACATAATCAGCCATACAGGGAAATATTATCCAGATGATGTATCTAGTCTTCTTACTCCAAAATGCATCTCTCTAAACATAATTCTTCAGCTTTCTGAAGTAGGATCCAATTATCTCTCGCATGCTTTAAAAGTGAGTTGATCATGAATCTTCACTTCTCTAAGGAATAATATTCTTTCCTGTAATGTTTTTAACTGTATCCAGTCTGCCTGTACATGCATCTATGCTAAAAAGGTACACTACATTTTCAGAAGTACAAGATTTAGGATTTTCACAAATAAACATGTTAGGGCAGTTTAAGGTCACTATTTTCCAAGCCACATTTGGATAATGGGTACAGCTTCTTAAATAAACTATGCCCTTCTGAAACTCAGATTTTCAACCTATACCTAAGTATATAACCTATACTCAGTAGGATTGGTAAGTTTAAACTCTTTTGGATGGATGATTGGTGGCCAGTAGTTTCTTTACCTTTATTTGTTGAACAAACACGTGAATAAAATAAAAGAAAGAGGAAATATTTTTTAATGCAATTATATTTAATAAAAGTTTTTATTTTTTTCCACTGACAGCAGTAATTTTGGATCTACCAATAACGTCTTTCCTGAGAACTCAAAAAATAATTTTTCCTCCTGAGATCATATCACACTTCAGATATATTCTAGCTTCAATATTTTATTATGTTTCATCTGTCAAAATAGAACATATTGATGTCATTCTTATCCATCTTACACGTTGGTTTGTCCTTTCTCTCATTACATTTATATTGGACTAAATGATTTACATTGCTGTCTGCTTTATTACATTGTAGAGAAGAGCACTGCCGAGTCAGAACATATATCACAATATGGTAAAATTATTTTCCATGCATATAGTCACTCTTGTACTATTACTGTGATGATCTTTGTGAAGATGATAGATTTTAATGACTACATTACTTGGTCTGCTGTGTGGATTTAAACTATCCACCGAAGTTATTATTATTAAATTTAAAGGTCTATGTGTTGAATGTCATCTCAAATTTGTCTTATTAATTATAACAGCATTGCTTTTTTGTGTTGTAATAATCCTTATATCTGATCACTGGCAATAAATAGGATGTTTCCTTATACTCAGAATGGTCAGAGAAAGAGACCCTTTCCTAAGTTTAAAAAATGGTACCTTTAATAGCAGGTATAACACCTCGTATTCTGAGCATTTAAGTAGCTTATTACTTTGAAGACATATCCAGAGTCAGTCATCCTGGGGAGCTTTAGAGACATACTTATTTATGTTCCAAAGCACTATACCAAACACTAATTTATTGCTAGGTAAAAAAAGAAAAAAAAATATAAAGAAAATTGACAACACAATGGACTTCAGTTTTGGTGGAAATGTATAGCAGAAATAAAGAGTATGACTAAAGTACATGTAAAAGATGCTTAAAATTTTCAGTTAACCCTTTGGGCAATGATTGTTTAACACAGTATGTGCGTGCATATACATCTGGTTTTAAAAAAACATGTAGAATAGGTTTATTTAGGCGACATAATGTTATGGCAACTCAGAAATGTAGTTTTCTCCATTACAGTCAAAAAATGGTGAACTTCCTCATCCCTTTGCTTGGAGATTGGTCATATCTATCATTTTATGTGACTAGGATTTTTTGTTTTACCTATCTTTCATTTTCTATTAGCAATCACTGCTGCTGCTCCGTTGTAATATGCAGCACACCTAGGAAATTTAATATATGAAACATAATGTTTCATCTTTACTATGCTACCAGTATTCATTTCTAGCTAATGCAATATGAACATTTTATGATGAATGAGCTATATTGCAAAAATAATAATATAAAATCTTCAGATTGTAGCAACTGTTCCAGGACTACTTTCAATAATGTAACAAGGTATCTCCAGTGGTCATGCAAAATATGATTGAAAAAGAAATAACTGACTGACTGAATTTTAAACTGTCCAGACTTCAACTTAATTTTTTTTTCCCCATGTTTCATTCCCTCATTTTTGTTTTATTAGGTTTTTATCTTTATATAGCATTCCATATTTAGGCTAATATCAAACATAAAAAAATATTATTCAACAGGATGCAGAAAGTCCAATTTTGTATTTTCAGGAATGGTAGAGATGGGCAATACTAATATAAACAATTAAACACTGTGATTGTTTAAACATTACACATTTATGGTAGGGTAAAGTGGACCATCAGCAAATTTTCTGGTTATAGAAAACTGAGAGGAGTGGCTGATATGTCAGAGGGTCATGCTGTCATTCAGAGTGACCTCAATAGGCTAGAGAAATGAGAAGTGCAAAGCCCTGCACCTGAAAGGAACAACCCCATGTGCCAATACATCTGCTTTGGGGCCCCCAGCTGCAAAGCAGCTCAGTAGAAAAGGACCTGGTGGTCTTGGTGGACGCCAAGTTGAACATGAGACAGCACTGCAGCCTTGTACATTGTAATGGGCACAAACTGAAACATGGGAAGTTCCTTCTGAGCATCAGGAAATGTTTTTTTTTCCTGTGAGGATGTCCATGCAAAGTCACAGGTTGCCCAAAGAGGCTGTGGAGTTCTCTTCCTTGGAGGCATACAAAAGCTGGCCTGGGCAACAGATTCCGGGTGGCCCTACCTGACCATGAGGGTTGGACCTGGCTACTTCCTGAGGTCCCTTCCAACCTCAGCCATCCTGTGATCTCTTTTCTAAAACAATTTCTTACTGGTTTTCAGTATACAAATTACACGTTGGCTACCAGTTAGGCCTAAAAATAATAATAAAATCATTTAGACTTTGAGTATATGAAATTTTTATGCAGTAACTGAACACACCAAAGCCCATGGCGGTATCTACAGCTTACACAGAAAGTCTCCCTAAAGCTAATATTAGGAATGGTTATTCCCCTATTCAAGCAGAGCTGCTTACACTCTGCTCTGCAATTTACATCAAGCACAAAAAAAGGCAAAGTCAATTTGAAACTTTTCCCATTTTAAAAGAATATACTTTACCTTTCAAAAGAACATAAATCGCTTAGAAAGGATTCTTATAAAAGAAACAAAATTCAGGAAATATTCTGCATAAACTCCACGTGAAATGAAATGTCCTGGTTTAGTAGAAAGAGCACCTTTCAGTGTTCAATTTATTCTCAGTATCCTGAAAACATCAAACCCAAAACATTTTAGTTTCTGTTCACTCCAAAATGACCAGTTTTCTTTTTTTTTTTTCCTTATTTGACCACTGCACTAAAAAGTGCAAGGTTCACCAGCTTTAGTTTAGTAGTATTATAATAAAAGGTTGTATATCTGTTTAGTATATACTCAGGTATAATTCACTATCTGAAGCTCTGTAAAAAATCTTCAGAAACAGAGAGAAAACACTAAAAACTCATGTGTTCCTGTTTCCTAAAATCAACAGTTTTTCATATTTGTGCCCAACATCTGTACTGTTCATCCCTCAACCTAGAGCTATGGGATTGATTGACATACACTTGTTAATATTTGGTCATTTAAAAAATGAATGGAGAATATTACCTTTTCTTTTCATACACCTCCCTTTTTATTTTCAGTTGGACTGGGATCTGACTATTGAGTGACAATTCACCCCATCCTCAAACAGTCTAAAACAGACTAGATGAGAAACACCAACAGTGCTGATTTTTCTTTGGTTACACACAGCACCTCCAGTATCTTTCTTGGATAAGATGTCCATACTGAAGATGCCTAGAGTTAGCTGAGATTAATCCCACTGCTAAAGTTAGGTGGGATGTATTCACCATTCATTTATAAGAAATATGTGGGGTTTATGATTATAGCAAATACACTGCAGTTTCTTAAAATATCCTTTGAGGACACTAAACAAATCTATACACATAACAGGAATGATTCTGTCACCATCAGACAGAACCAAGTAAGAAAAAAATATTATTTTTTAGACAAATTTATAGAATTTAAAAGTAGCAACAGAACCTTTTTCAGTAACATTTTAACCCATGTTTCCATCTGCCATTTAACAATGGTTTCATTTATTGCATAAGATTATCTTCAGAAATTACTTTATCCATGTTAGTCAAAGCAATGCTATTGTGGTAAGATGCAGGTTATTTGTATAAAATTAGCACCTCCTGATGCATCTTTTTACTATAAAATTGAAAAAACGTATGTATAATTTAAAAAGAAAAAAAAAAAAAAAAGTTGTGTAGCTTTTGTTTTGACTTTCTTGGTGCAAATTATTCTAAGTCCCAACCACCCCTTAAAAAAAATCATTCCTGAGTTCTTTTCGCATTATAACTGTTTCCTAAAATTTTTGTCATATCTAGAGGCAATTAGTTACTTTGTCAGAGTAGCTACTTTGAAAAAAAATAGACTACCAAATGGAGGAATATCTATAGATTAAACACAAGCAGGGAAACCAGAAAAAAAGTTAAATTGTTTGCATACATTGTCAAAGTATCCTTAACGTTGGTGGAATTAGGTCATTGTTTTACACCAGAAGAGGATGTAGCACTGGAGGTTTCTTGGCTCCACATAAGATTCCAGAAACTTTGTTCTTCTCCTGGTTAAGGATATGCTCTGTGCTGTTTTCTCCAGATGAGTATCCAAAATGCAGTAGTAAAATCACTTAGAACTGCAGGTTTTCTTCTGTTCTGAAAACAGGTGCGTGTAACGGGTTCTGCAGGTTTGTTTCTTTACTGAGTTGGAGTCTGTTCCCCCAGAGGTACTTTCCTTTCTAGATACCTATCCACCACTTAAACCATGTCCTAAAGACTTAATCTTGTAAAACAATGTTAGATTGATCACACTGAAAATGTTCCTGCAAAAATGTTAAAGGACAATCAACATGGCACACTTCCAGCATTAAATTCCATCTAGATGCCTTTAATTAACTCATCAATCAATGGTGGGAAATTCTGTTCCTTTTACCTTGTTTCTGAGATCCTAATCAAAAGCTAATTAGCATTAAAAAGATCAACAAGCTCTCTAGAATGCACATCTAGAGTTATTCCACTGGGTGTAAGGGGAAGAAGATGCTGATAAAGCTCTTTTGGTAACTAGTACTGTTGCTTGGAGTCTTTGTTTGTTTAAGTTGAGGAAGAGAGGAATAAGAGAGAAGATGTGAGTAGGTTTAATTCATTGGATTCTAAAAGCTCAGACACTTTTATCAACAGTAGGGACTGATTTGGTTCAGATCTCATGTAAAGGCTTAGGCAGATGTGAATTTAATTTGAAAACATTTTTCCTCACTGTAGTTAAAATCCATCCTTCTGTTTTCAACACTTGATCTAGAAGATTCCTTTAATGCCCACCTCAACAGAAGGACAGAGCAGCTGTTTTTCATGTGGGTATCTGAGACTGGTCATGGTTGTAGGTTTGGTTTTTTTTTTGAGAATAACTCATATATAAGCAGCTAATTTTTTTTCAGCTACTGAACCGTATGACTTTATCAAGCTTCAGATCAAGATACATTGCCCACTCATCAAAAGGATCTAAGGGTGAAGAGCTGCAAATACAAAGCTCATAAGGATTTCAAAATTCTACTAAAATAAATGGTATAACTAGAGCACAGATCACTCATAAGAAAGGATTAAGACCTTTAAAAGCATACTGAGCCTACAAAATTCTGGGTATAAACCAGCTGTTCATCAGCTCCATCTACTGGCATGTTATTTAGTATTTGAATACAAGCACATTTAATTTACTAGTAAGAATAGGGCAGTATTACAGCCGTCCCTGCTATTCAGTGGATTGCTATTTCACCATTTTTTTTAAGAGGGAAGTTTGTTAAGTGCAGACATCTAATTGACTGGAAAAGAAACAAATTGTGTTGAAAAGGAACTGCTGGTTTCTGATCAGAAACAATCTCAGAGTCTTGCAGACAGGATACGGATTCATCTGCGTAAAGTTGAATTCTCAGGAGACTATGTTCAGTGATGTAATTGCTGATGCAATACTGTGGGATGTCATACATTAGGTCAGATGATCTTGTCAGGTCACAAACAGAGAATAATGCCCAGAAAGGAGGGGACACACACACACACACACACACATGTGTGTGTGTTTGGGGGGGTGAAATTAAAGAAGGCAGAAGCCAACAACATCATAAAAATGTGAGGACCAGGACTTTGATTGACATCAAGGACTGAACCTGGACTATATGCAAGGTTTTTTTTGAGTTAAATGAACAAAGACGTCTTTCTGGTGCTTTTTTTTTTCTCCAGATTTTCTATCAAGCACAAAGGAAAAGGTGCACAATATAGTATGTGATAAACAGTACCAGGTTGTCCTGAACTTTGGGTTGGGTCCGCTAACACAAAGGAGGCAGAAAGCTATTACTACTAACTGTATTTGACATCTTTAATAGCAGGAATTGTATCAGCCTGCCTGCTGATGGGCTGAGGTAGAGGTGGTGTATGAAGAGTAAGAGTTGTGTCAATTTCTTTTCAAATTTCTGTATGAAATACTTACTTGTTGCAAACCAGAATGTTGCCAATTATTTCTGCTTTTATTTGTACCAACTTAAAACCTTACCTTTCTTTCTCTGCATGTTGCCAAGATACAGTACATATCACAAAATTCTTGAGGAAGGAAAACATTTAAAGAAGCTAAAAAAACATAAGTGAGATGGAGAGGCTGTGAGGTTGATTAGCTCTGGAACTGAAATAAGCCTTTTTTTTCCCCAAAAATGTCTTTGTACTGTGGCAAATGTACAATGGTTTTCTGGTGTTACTTATGTCTCTCAATACATAAGCAAAGTATGAGCAGTGACAATACAAAAACAGGTATGAGAAAAAAAGAAATATTGTTATAAGTAATAATTAATAATAATAATAGAGCCTTCTTTTGTTTCAAGAGAAAGTTTCAAACCCAGAAGACAAAAGTTGTGATATTATGATATTGATTAGATGACTAATTTTTTATTAATGTGAAGCAGACAAAATCCCTCAGGTAAGGAGCGGGTTCCTTTTTATGTTCAACATGAATTTAAAACTGCATTTTTGTAAAGAATCTCAATTTGTCTTTTGTCACTTGGACAATGAAGCTAGTCCATGTTTTTAATTAGTCATTGATTTAACACCAGAAGGTCTGGAATTTTCTCAATGGGGCAGAGACTTTCTGCATATTCACTATTCCTTTGGGCCACAATGGGCTTGGAAGCCTTGTAAGAATTTAGATAATTATAAGTTGGTGCCTCATGCTGCATTTGAGAAGCTGTGTTGTTGTCAATACAGAATTATTCTAGGTTTAAGACCAACAGCTTGTGCATACTCAATTACTCACTGCTCCTTCTGTGCTCATATTAGGCCATGAATATAAAGTTGTAATAGTTTCCTTACATGTGCTTCGGGAGCACCTTCTTCACAGATATCTGGCAAGCTTGTTCCTGGCCTGCTAGGAAACTCCCATCAAGTTTAGCCTTCTCATTTTCTATACACTGGAGATCTGGTACATCAGCTACCTGCTAGATCCCTTCCACAATCCATAATTCTTCACTTCAAAGTTCGGTATCAAATAAGAACTTATATTGTTTGGTGACCTTTTGTACAAGCACTTCAGCAGCAATTAAATGTTCCTTTCCTTTTGTGCCATCAGAAGACCCAGACTGTCTGCTCGCTTTTCAAGTGAGGAGAAAAACAGTGCTGTTAAGAGCAGTGACAGCAGCCTCCTTTTTCATTAGCAGCAACAGTAAGAAAAGTCAGAGAAGGCAAAGCAGCTGCTATAGCTGATACCAATGTGCCAATATTACAGCAGGAGTATAATTTGATTTCCAACTGTGAAGTGACAAACGCAGCACATAGCTGTAATTTTGATATTAGTGCATAAATAACACTGTGCCCAAGCTCAACATTCATATTTTCACCTATTGCAAAGAACAGGAAACCAATTTCCTCCTCACAGTTTACTGTGCCATGGTGTACAAGTAATAAAGCCTTTTAACGACTAAATAGACATAATCAGTGAGTTTTGTTCCTCTGTGTAATCACTTTTGTTAGATAAGAACAGCTAGTGGAAGCTAGAGGACTGCCCCAGTCCACTGGGTTATCCTGTGCCTGTCATTTCTCACTTTGGCTTATCCACAAAGATGTGTTAATTGAAAGGCTAAACAAGAAATGATGAAAAACATCATATGCTATTTATTAAAATACCTTCTCAAGTAATGTAATCATAGAATCACAGAAAAATTTGGGCTGGAAGGGACTTTAAAAATGTCCCTATTCCAGTTACTTTCTTTCTGTTGACGCCCTCAGCCACATTAACTTTAAAGTAACTTCTCTCTGCTTAGATTTGCTTCATTGTCATGGCACTTACACAAAAAACTGTGTAGCTTCTACATTTTCAAACACTTTTGTATACTTCTACATTGCACCTGTAAGGAGCAATATTATGGCGAGTTCATTTACTTTGTCATCCACCTGATCTAAATCTTTGCATGTTACAGATTAAGGCTATCCAGAAATTAATTGTTCTGTGTCATAAAAACATTGCCTATCCCAGCAATCCAGCTTTGAAATTCAAACTTATGAAATGATGGCAAATTTCTTTATATCAGTTATCACCCGGTATCAAAGAGAACAACCTTTTCAAGCTTTTCAAGTGGTCACCACGAAACCTAATACTCGCAGTGTGTCATTAACTTTTTAAAATATGAACATTGGGGTTTTATTCCTTTCAGTTAGTGCCCTGTAGCATATATTACCAGGTAATATACATTTTACTAAGAAGATTATAATATTTCAGAATCCAGTACAATGTATACAATAAGGTATTAATGTGAGCCACTTACATTCTTCATCTTTCTACCCATTGAACAGTAGTACAAGCCAGTGCAAGCACATAGCTCGCACAGAAAATGAGATATTCCTCTTCAGAGCTGAACTCCTCCTTACAGTCTTCCTGTAACTTTCTAATAAACAGCACATGCCCTTGGTATTTTTAAGGCTCTGAGGACAGCTGATGTACGTCATGCTAGTTCATGTAAACAAATTGTGCCCAGCCTTTTCTGAAGGAGAGCTAATTGGTCAAAATCATGCTAGAAAGCATGCAAAAAAAAAAAAAATAAAATATGAGCTATCAAATGCCACTACTGCAACTCAGCTCTGCCTCTTGTAGCTTCCTAGTGCAAATGTATGCTGTATGTCCCCAGGGTGCCAGGTGGAGTAGTAGGACTTTGAAGTGGAGAGCTGACTTTGTGTTCCCAGTGAGCTGGAGCTGGAGGTCTGGAGTCCATGTGTTTCACGGAGTAAACAGGTTTTGCACATAGGTAGAATGCAGAACGGGACACATCCCTCTTCCTAACCACTCAAATCTAACACCAATTTAGATGAACCGCCAAGAAACCTACACAAGACTGTTCTGCACACCACAGCAGTTGTGTCAGATCCATAAGATCAAGCATCTCGGATGGTACAAAATCATAGAATCATAGAATCA